>NW_026898394.1:0-51440 GCF_033153095.1 Gastrolobium bilobum
TTTAGACCTTTTAAAACCTAAGACTATTAAATTTTATTAAATATAACATAAGCCAAATTGTTTCGTGAACTATTTACATCCCTGAATATGAAGATAAAATTTGCACTTTTGCATATCACAAAATATCTTCATAATTCCATTTTAGACAAAAATTTCTTTTGCATTGGTTTTTAGAGCAATAAAATAAGGGTTATATGACTCTCCCGTCGTAGGAGAGTCATTCTCTTAAGTCACAAGGCAAAATAAAAAATAGGAACTCACAAAGTAAAAAAAAAAATAGTAGGCACATTTTTCTACACTGAGTGCAAGAGAAAATTGTCTCTTATGTTGATGGAAAGACAATAAGCTCATAAAATAATATGGGAATCACAAGTATAGATTAAACAACATACATAGAATCTATAACTAATGCTGTAAATTCCCAAATAATTGATAAGACCACAGGTATCTTATAACGCCAAGAAAGAAAACATGAAAAAAAATAATAATAAAAAAATTGCATGTCAGACACTGCAAAAAAATGTAATCTCCATAGAAAAGGACTTGTTAAAGCTTCCTTGCTCCTAGGGTCAGAATAATAATATTATTTTGGGTGTTAATGACCATTTTAACTCTAATAAACTACAAAATTTTAGCTATCAGCATTTGCAGCAGGGTAAACATATCATTTGCAACAGCAGGGTAACCATATCCTCCACCAGTGGTGTTTTCTTGATTGACTATTATTAATAGTGTTTTCTTGATTGACATGCACTTCCGGCATTCTCACCGGGCTTCCAGTCCATTCCACTTGTAATCTGTAATTAGTTCACAAGCCAAACTTTTTATAACCAAGGCTTTTGTAATGTCAAAGAGAAAGAACTAAATGTATAAATAAACAGGAAATTTACTTGGGAAAAGAAAATGAACGTGTACTGCTGCCTATGCTATCAATAGATTCATTAGAGGCTCTGGTAGATGTTTTTGCAGGACCGTCACATGATGTTGGACCAGATAGAGAGTCTATGGCATAGGAAGACGTCTCTTGAGGATAATCTATTTGTCTTTTGCTTGGACCTGTTAGGCTTTGTGAGTTACGCACCTCAGGTCTAGACATGCTTGTAGCATCAGGAAGTTGGAGACGGTTTGGACAATGGAACTCCATTCTGCTGTCAATTGTTCCTAAATATGAATTTGTTTGCAAATCATTGAAAGATCTCTCTGTTTCCTTTCGGAAAGCCTGAGAATTATGAGAGACAAATAAGTTCAACAAATTCATAGTAGATTCATTCAAAGATGACAATTAACTTGTCTTGAACAGTAATCACATTTACTGAATTTGCGGTTAATGTCAAGGAAACTAGTGATTTGGGTAAGTAATTTATCCATGAAAGTACTCCACTAGGATATTATATCCGAAGCAAGAAAATAAAACAAATTTAATGACAAGGAATATCAACAATTGGTTTATCTTAATCACCAAAAACATACTACCAAAGCAACTGCTTACTTTCTTTATCATTTCAATGTACTTCCTTGAGCTAACAATATATTTTCACACTCCATTAACTTCCAACACTTAAATGTATAAGAAACACAGAGAAACAGTCCATCCCTAAAATCAAATAGTAAAATATAATGTCAAACATACGATGCACTTAAAATTGGCTTAGAATCGTGTGTGCGTCATTCTAAAACATAAAATAGAATACAGTTGCTCTAGGTTCCTACTCTCTGCAAGACTACTTTCATCATAGCATGGTTGCAGTAATAGTATATATAAATTTTTTTCATGGAGTTTGCCATACCTACGCTAAGCCATATTCTTAGAATATAAGTTTTCTGGTCTAGAAGGCCATATTCTTAAAAAACAATAAATCTATTTGTCCAAAGAGATAAATGGTACAAGCATGAGATTAAAATGTCTCACCTCTCTAAGTGTAGTTCTCTCCCTTGTCGGGTGATAGACTGAAATCTTGTCTCCTGAATCAAGCTCCATCGTTGCATCCATAACGAAAGGGTGTTGAGAGGCACAGTCTGACACATTTGAATTGAATGACATTGCCTTCATAGTTCCTAGATTTGAATCATTGTTGCTATTCATGTCAAGGTCTCTACCTGATATTATAATGTCATCTGATTCACAATGTTCTGACAGACAATTGCGTTCTGCTGGAGACACTTTCTTATCAATCCAATGATCCTCTTGAATAAAAATAGCCAACTCAAGCGTATCATAGTCCGTAATATTCATTCCTGCAGAAATTTTTTTTCCTTTGCTAAACCCTGACAAGTCATCAGAAGCATGAGTGCAATGCCCTACATTGAAGAACCGTTGTAACGGAACCTCCCTTTTCAAAAAACTATTGCCCTCTAGTCTGTCCTGGACACTCTTGTTGTAATCTTGACTTCTTTGATCTTCACAACGGGATAAATGTGTACGTTTCATGTTATGTACTTTTGAATATATCATCTTGCCAGAATTATTTGACACTGAATTGGAAAGAACGGTGGTCAGGTGCAGGTTAGAGATGGATAGGAAACAATGATTCAAACAAGGATAAATATGCAATTCCAACACTGAATCAGAGAAAAAAAAAAATTAGTTGGCCATCTATTGACCAGGAAATTTTAATAAATCTGAAACATACAAAATGTGACAGCACACTTGAATATAAGTTGCCACATTAACTTTAAGTAATATAAATATTTGGGTGTAATGCACCTAGAAGATGTAATTGTTTCTGTCTAATGCCAAAAATTAATATACAAAGGAGAGGAAAGAAGAAAATTATTTCATTCTCCGTGAACACTTAAAAAAGGGGGTTTGATATTTCTCATGTTGTATTATTTCGTACACACATAAAAATATGTGAGGCCATATGAAGAAAAGAAAAAAAAGAAAAGAAAAAAGAATGGCCTCATACATTTTATGTGTGTGTAGAAGATAATTTTATTTCCTTCGTCACAAAAAAAAATTAAACTTTAAAAAATGTTAGGAAAAACTAATTTCTAAATTTATTTATCAATAATTCTATGGGAAACGGAGATAAAGATTTCGTACCCTTGTAATTGTCCAAATCAAGGGGACAAAGGATTGACAATCAATTCATAGAGTAATCACTTTTTTTGGTGCAAACAGGGCAGAAACTTTTATTTCCTATGTTTATCTTGTCTTTTTAGTTCAGCAACTTATTTAGATTAAACCCAAGCAGAACATGTTGCAAGTGAAATGAGCATAGGAAGAAAAAAAAAATTGAACAAAGAAATAGAAGAATTGCAAAATGAATAAAGTTTGATTTAATTGACTGTACATGTTATATGCACGGGTGTGAGATTATGCCGTTACACAACATGAGCAAATTAAGGGGAATCTTATCTCTGTAAACCACAACATCTGAATACAATCAAGAAAGAATAATGGGAGAATCTTAACTGGGGTTTCAAACTGAATGATCAAGAAAATCTTCTAGAAAATGGGTACTCAAATTTACAACTGCTTGAAAAAAAATTCCCAGAACTCATATCACCGATGAAAGTGGAAGAAGACTTTAGCAAAGGCAAAATTCAGAATTCCCAATACCTTTGCATTGTCGTTTTTCCCCAAACTGTAATGAGATTGTGTAACTTAATATTTTGAAATAATTTATAAACAAACCCAAAGAACTACGTATGCAAATAGATAAAAACAACCAAGATGTTCTAAGGCAAATAAAACAATCATAATAATAAACAGTGATATCCAGCTCCAATTACCTATTTGTGATGCTCCGGCACAACTCAAAAATCGAAACTAGGTCTACAACCAGCTAGGTTTATGGATCACTTGCAACTCCAGTTAGTACCTGTAAGAAAGAAAACGCATAATCAAGGCCACACTAGTTTCAAAGACACACGCTGCAGGAAAGGAACATTTAGTCCAAAAAAAAAAAAGTGAACAATAATAATAAATGGACGGTTCAATCTAATTAAAATCCTTAAATACCAAACAGCTAGTTTGCCAACACAATTGTTGCTTCTATCTAAAACACACTCTTTTATGGTTCAATAATGCCCTCCATTGTTTTTTTTTTATGGTTATGTATGCATTCCTCTCTGAAACACACTCTTTCTGTTTGAAGACCAGAAAATTCGTATGAGAACATCAACAACAAAAAAACCAAGACTTTTGAGTTTTGAATACATATGATTACATAAAGAATTCCCTGTGAAACCTTGCGAAATGAGGATGGAATCGTTGCAGCCTTACCTTATAATTTGAAATTGGTGACCATACATAATTGGAAGAACATATATATATATATATAAGGGTTCGTTTTTTCTGGAGCCACTGCAGATAAGTTATCTGCAGTAAGCCCAATACGATGTCGTTTTAGGGCGAAAATCATGGTGTATTTGTAATTTTAATTTATTTTAGGGTTATAATAGTCTTTATATTTATAATTTTTTAAGATTTCAATACCAAAACGACGTCGTTTTGGGAATAAATGCAGATAAGTTATGTGCATTAACTGCAGAAACATTTTTCCTATATATAATTGAGAGATACCAAATCTTAAGACAATATTTAGGAATATATATATCTTGAACGTGGGCCTAACACCTTAAATTGGAGGATTTTTTATTGATTTCGTTGAGGACATATATATATATATTACATATAGTTTAGAAATCGTGTAATTTGGAATTCGTTTAATGCATTAATTGATCTTCAGCACGAGGGTTGATGCTCAATACTCAAGATGGAAGATTTCATTCAATGCGTTCAACCCTCCCTTTCTATATCATCATCCAAGTCTCCTGTTATCATACTGTATGAATCGTTTGACCAGGTCATTCTATCGTATATTGTGAATCATGAATCATATCAAATGGTAAGATACAAAAATATAATAAAAAATATATAATATAATTATTTTGTCTACTAATACAAAATTTTTAAATTGATTTTTGAATTTAACAAATTAAATATTTATTTTCTTTTCCTTATTAACAATAATTTTTTAGATTTTTTAATTTAAATCACAAATCAAATTTTTTTTTTATATTAAAAATTACAATTTTATTTTATTTTTGTATCGTATGATATACAATATGAGACTGGGTCGTATGATGCAGGATCGTATCATCCGATACAACTCCTTTCAGATATATTCCCTAATATGTATCGCTGAGCTTTTGAATCGTATCATATCATAAAATACTCATAAAAAACTGATAACTATTTCATGATATCTTATTTATGAAGGAAAATAAGACTCTTTCATTTTGAAATTGGGATTCAAAACACAATTTTTTCCCACCTTAATTAGAGTAGCCGAACTTGTGTTCTCTCCAATATGTTAAGAATTAATCTAAATGCTGGTTTCATTCAATGCGTTCAACCCTCCCTTCTATATCTTCCTCCAAGTCTGCTGTTATTATGGTACAAGGTTGTTAAATTGTAATATGTATCATGTGGCCATATTTTTATATCGTGAATCGTATCGTAAGGTACATAAATATAATAAAAAAATTTATATATATATATATATATATGTATATATAATTATTTCCTTTATTAATATAGATTTTTCAGATTAATTTTTGAATTTAAATAAGAAAAAAGGGAAACTAAATATGATGGCTAATCAACCCCTTGATTAGCACTCTATCACTTCCCAATCATATTAGGTAATTTTTTTTTCTTTTTTATCCAATCAATCCAATTGATTGGTTTTCCTAATTTTAGCCAATCAATCTAATTAGTTAGTTTCCTTAATTTGAGACAATCAATCTAATTAATTGGTTTATTTAATTTTTTCATTGTCATCAAATCTAATTTCATGACTATATTTAAATTAAATTTTAAATTTTAAATTAGAATTCAAATTAATTTTATTAATTTAATATTTAAATTAATTAAGTTGCACTAAGAATCAAGTCTCACTTGGCTCATAACGCATATAATTTAATTTTTTTTAAAAACTTGCCTAAATGAAAAATTTACACTTTTTAAAAGAATCTAAATCATTATATGAATTACACATAGCAACATTTTTCACGGCTTTGAATTATAATATAGTATAGATTAGAATTTATTCTAATAAATCATTTTGAAAGTTTTTAAAGTACTAATTAAAGATTAAAATAAAAACTATTAAATGCAAAATAAATATATTAAAAGCATTTGGAATTGATTATAAAAATTATTTTATCCTAATTTATACAAATCAATTAGAATTTAATTAATTCTTGTAATTATTAATAGGGAAATATTATTCTCATGTGACATGAGAGAATTTTTCTTTCATGCTCTCACAACTTAGAGTAGAGAGGAGAGATAAAAAAATAAAAAATGGATCCCACTCTTGATTTGTGAGTGCATGAGAAAAAAATTATCTCATGTCACATAAGAGTAATACTTTCCTTATTAATATCATGTAAGGGGAGACAATCTCAATAATTCATGAATAGATAAACGATTATGTTTATTTTATTTATTTTATATTTTGATATTTTATTCTCTCATCTCTGCATCACCGTTAATTTGTATATATATCTATTCACAATCATGTAAATATTTACAAAAGGAACATGATTATATTATCCATACATTTATTGTTATTTCTGGGGGTAAAGATAGATTTTAGCCTAAATAGGGTAGAGCTATATAAAATATTCAAACTCTGGCTTATTAATTTGATATAAGCTAAATTAAAGGGTTTGTTTGACATGTTTTAAGAAATACTAGACTTGGTCTAGTCTATCAAACCCAAAGAATCTTAAATAATAACATATTACAGTTTATAAATAATAGATCACTAATGAAACTATTTCTATATATCAAATGGTTCAAATAATTTATGTAGGTTCCAATCATGTAATGAATCATTTTTATTTAACATGTGTATATTTACTTGTTATTTATTAAAGTAAGATTAGGAATAAATTATTACTTCAATTCTTTAAGAAAATTGAAAATATAGAAAAAAATTCATGAACATTTTTGGTCTATATTTTAACGGAACGAATCCACTTACCACCAAAAAAGTTTATAACTCTTACAAAATTAATCAAAAGTAAAAAAATTAAGTTATAAAAAAATTAATTGAATTATATTATTTTTACTATAAAACTAAATTTAATTAAAATTAAAATAAATTTAAAATTTATATACGGACGCATGCGCACAGCACAAACACACACATATATATAATAAAATTTTTTTCATAATATTTATATTATTTAAAATTGTATATTATTTTAAAAAAATTAAACATACTTTCACTCTTACAATATTGAATATATATTATATAATTAACACTTAATCATATGAATATTTAAAAGTCAAATTTATATTTCCGTATATTTTATGAAATTATTTGGATTCATATTTATTATATTTTAATAAATTAATTTAAATTTAAATTTAATATATTTTCAAAAATTATGTTTTTATATTAAATATTTTAGTCGTATTCTCTCCTTTGTATTATTTTATTAAAAAATAAAGAACAAATATGAAGGCTTAAAGACCGAATCTTTTAAAATAAACACGTGACCTGATTTTTAAAGAGAAATTTTATTTTTTTAATGAATCTAAGTCTAGAGAATTGGCCTTTATAAATTCTCATAGAAGCGGCCCTCACTTCACACTCACACAGGTGATTCCTTGTAATGTAACCCAACATACATCATTTGAACGCATCAAATTAAGAAACCATTAAAAGCCTAAATGCTTACCCTCATATATACATTGTCTTGTCATAAGAATGAGTATGAGTTTAAAAACTCCATAGTGTTAACAATCAATCATCACTTAGTTGTCTCTTTGAACCTAGTTCGTGAGATCTCCATTCATCAAGGTAGAGTTACCGTAATGATCAACAATTGATAGACCTTAAACTCATTCATTTCGACAAATTCTCAAGCAACTCTCTAGAAATCCCTTTAGTCAATGATTCTACTTGAGAGTAGTTGTCTCACGATATCATGTCTACGACATATATGTCTAGACTTACCGTTATACATGACGTTCCTGGACCTTCCAATAGCTACTTGGCTATCACAATATATGCATACGACTGGTACTTGCTTTGGTCAATTAAGAACATCCTCAATAAAATTACAAAGTCATTTGGCTTCCTCACCACCGGCTTTATATAAAGTAATAAATTCTACATAGTTGATCTTGCAATGTAAGTCTGCTTAGACGATGTAAGAACCCGCACCGTTAATTAAGAAATTTAATTAAGTAATTATGAGATTAATGAGATAATTCCATAATTGACCCTAATAATTATGAGAAGGCTTAAATAATTATGGTAAGTGATTATAATGTGGAAAATCGCTTTTCTGACGAAAAGTGCAGATACCGGTTCTGCTCCACGGTATAAAAGCGTACCGATGAAGTATCCCAAAAAATTATAATAAGTGTGGGAATATTCCTAGAATAATATTTAGGACTGGAATCCTAAGTTTGAAGTCGAAATAATGAGAACTGGTGCCAGAACTGATACTGGCTATGAAAAAGCACGTACCGGAAAAGTACTGCGAAAAATAAAAGAAAAATATGACAAATCTTAGAAAAATGTCTAGGTTCAGAATCTCAAGTTTGGGATTAAAATGCTAAGCGTAGCTATTATTGTTAATACTGTGTGATTAAAGTTAATGTGTCTATAAATAGAGAGTGGCACAAAGACCTAGGTTAATTCCTAGTGTCTCCTACGTGAGTGGCTGGTCAGCAGTTGAGGTCCCTCTTCTCCTTCACCAAGCCATGACCTTTTCTTCATAAAATCCCTCAAGATACCACTTTTATGAGAGATTATTCATCTCTAACCTTGTAAACACTGAGTAGTTGGTCTTGTGAGGGTGTGTGATGCTTCATTTCTGAGTTGTAGCATCTGTTTGGTGGGGTAGTGTTGTTGTTTTGGTGGTTGTGAGTGGGAAGGACTAGTTGCATCCTCTATAGTGCTTCAAGGAACCATTTTGGTGGAGAAAGGTCTAACCTTGTAGTGCATTTTCGTGTTCTTACAAAGTTAGAACCTTGGAGCATTGTTGGGAGCTCCAAGGAGGAGTCTTTTTTGAGTTTGGAGCATTGGAGGTATACCATGATCATAGCTTTTGTATTTTCATGATTTAAGCTTGTTTAATCCATTAAAAAGTAAAACTTGGATCATTTGAGTTAAGAACTGTGTTTCTAAGCCTATAACATGTTAATGAACATCTGTTTATGGAGTCATTGGACTCCAAATCACGTTTGGACCCTTAAAAATGGGATATAGCAGATGACAACTCGAATTTCTGCACTCTGTTGGATAAGTATTCGAATAATTTTCGGGTAGTATTCAAATACTTGTCCTCTGGCAGCCGAATACTCCTTGCTGGAGTATTGGGATACTTTTCTAGGAAGAAAAGTATTCGGATATCTTTGAGTAAGTATTCGAATACTGGGCAGTATTCGAATACTGGGCAGCATTCGAATACTGTTGTGTTTGTATTCGGATACCTGATTGTATTGGGATATTGGGGGGAAAAGTATTCGGATATCTTGTGGTATTCGAATACTTAAGTGAAAGTAGTCGAATACCTTCTAGAGACAGGGAGTATTCGAATACTCATCGAGGAGTATTCGAAAACCTCCTGCAGAAATTGCATGAAATGACTTAAAATGAGTTGGAAAGCCTTAATCACTTAATGGAATCTTGTGCAATGATTATTGATGATTAATTATTGTATAAACAGATTGTGATTGTGCTGTTTGTGGGCTTTAAGCTAGTGTGAGCTTGCTTGGATAGTTAGCTTGCAAGGTAAGCTTTCGTGTCCTCGGTTTAGCCATTGTTGGTTCCACCATACTCCATGGGGGGATGGTTTATATGCATGATGTGTTTTCATGTATTGATTAGTTGAAATGCTTTTGAGCTGTTAAGTGCAAATGCCTATAATATGTTTGTGATGTTTCGTGTAAATACCCGCACCGTTAATTAAGGAATTTAATTAATTAATTATGAGATTAATGAAATAATGCCATAATTGACCCTAATAATTATGATAAGGCTTAAATAATTATAGAAAGTAATTCATAATGCTGAAAGTCGTTTTTCGGACGAAAAGTGCAGATACCGGTTCTGCTCCACGGTACAAATGCGTACCGATGAAGTATTCCGGAAAATTATAATAAGAGTGAGAATATTCCTAGAATAATATATAGGACTAGTAAAACAAGTTTCAAGTCAAAATGATAAGAACTGGTGCCAGAACTGATACTGGCTATGTAAAAGCGCGTACCGAAAAGGTGTTGTGAAAAATAAAATAAAAATATGACAAATCCTAGAAAAATGGCTAGGTTCAGAATCTAAAGTTTGAGATTAAAATGCTAAGCGTAGCTATTATTGTTAATACTGTGTGTTTTAACTTAAGTGGACTATATATAGCCACTTGCACACAGCCCTAGACTGATACTCAGCCATTTCCTACGTGGGGTGTGTGTGTAGCTGCTGCCTCCCTCCCTCTTCACTGTTCCATTGGGTTTTCTGAAAGTAAAATGACCTTGAAGGTCGAGGCATGTGATAGGGAAAAACAAAATTTTTCGCTAGCGGAACACACATGCATATCAAGATACGTGCTTTAAGACGTATATTATACCTTGTTCGTGAAACTTCAGGATGATCAAAGTCAGGTCTGAAGGGTTCAAACCCTCTAACGTTGATCCACACCACCCGTGTCTAGATGCAAGAACTCCTTCTTGTAGAACCACCAATTGATCACCACAATGAGGCTTGCTATGCGCTCAATGTATGAAAGAGGAGGCTAGGCAAATGTGTTTAGAAGAGTGATGTTTTCAGAGAGAAAACCTCACAAGGTGGCGCATGGAAAGAGGAGAGAATGGCTAGGTCTTTTTCACTTTTTTTAAAACCCTAAGGAGGAACACACATATATATTGCACAAGAGAGTGAGGGAATAAATAAGTGAAATCAGATTTTTCACTTCAAAATCCCATGAAAGTGGCGCACAACAAATGAGGAGATAAAGGAGTTGTTGCAATTCAAAACTCCCAACAACCTCTCCATTGAATCCTTATGAGATAAGGTCTTTATCTAATCAAGATTCTGACCTGATGGTCATCACATGACCACTCATACTGTGCGCCCCATTCAGTCCCAAAAGGAGTCCAGATACGTTTGAGTAGTTGCATTCAAACTTGAATAAACTCACACAAATATTCTCCCAACAGACCGTATCTTTTGGAGCTGATTTTGATGACTAAATGACACACACCAACAGCCAAAATCAGCGCCCCAATCTTCTTGGATCATGTCCAAAAGATCTCCTCTTGATACTAGTGATTTGTTCCAACAAGATCTTATCTTATCCTTTTGTTATGAAACAACTTTTCATAGCCAATTCAAATTTGAATTCAAATATTTAAATTCGAATATTCAAACATTCAAATTCAAAATTTCAAACATTCAAATTCAAAATTCAAATATTCAAAATTCAAATTTCAAATTTCAAAATTCAAATTTCAAATGTTTGATAATTAATTTAACCAATTAAATTAATTAGTAGTGTCTTGGACTATCCAAGCCCATTACTGTGATCCATGCGCCCTCCACCCTCAAGGTGGACTTCCACATTACTTCTTGGACTAATGACCATTATTAGGCCCAATACCTTTAATGCTAGTTCGTCTAGACAATTAGGTGTTAGCGTGTGACCCATTAGGTCCAACATAGCCACTGACATAAATGGGTTTGGGCCCAATAAGCCCAATACCCATCTAATGACAACACAGAGCACTAGCAATGCTTTGTTGCCCCAGAACTAGTTAGATTAATGACTTGATCATCCTATTACATATATTTGGTTGCCGTATGTATTTCCCTTCATCTCGGTTACCTTCCCATTAACCTAGGGTAAGGAAATGTATCAACCCTTGCGGTTTAGGGTAAACTTTAATTTACTGACTCTAAAGGCAGATCATCTCATGATCTCTTTTACTATGCATAGATTCCCGAGTCCCTGTAAATGTCATCCCGATTTCTCCGGTTTACAGATAACCTAATCTCTCACAGAGATTTGACGAATTCCTTCAGCTTATCACCCTAGCCCTGTGCTCTTTCAGGACAAGCCCAACAGTATACCTATGAGTCTCCATGTTTCAGGCAGACGAGGTATACAGTCAAAGCATGCCTTCTAGAACACAGTCTATGCAATAACTTCTGGTCTAAGGAAAGACATACCCAAATATAAAGAGACTACTCTAATGATACTCTCTGTGACATTTCCTCATAGAGTCTCTTTTGTGGGTCTGTTCAGTGCGAGCTATACCCTTATAGATCCACCCACGACTTTAGCTAAGACATCTCCATATCTGTAGCTCATGAGGTCTTTACCTTGTATCCGAAGGACGGGACAATGCGATTGTACACCGACTACAGGCAGCTGAACAAGGTGACAATCAAGAACAAGTATCCCCTTCCTCGGATTGATGATCTGTTGGATCAGCTCATGGGTGCTTGCGTGTATTCCAAGATTGATCTCCGGTCTGGATACCATCAGATTCGGGTGAAGCCGGAGGATGTCCCGAAGACCGCATTTCGCTCGAGATACAGTCATTTTGAATACTTGGTGATTCCGTTTGGTCTCACCAATGCACCTGCTGTGTTCATGGATTACATGAAGCGGATTTTCTAGCCGTACCTGGATCAGTTTGTGATCGTCTTCATTGATGACATTTTGATTTACTCCAAGACGGAGGAGGAGCATGTGGAGCATCTGAGGATTGTTCTGCAAGTGCTGAAGGAGAAGAAGTTGTATGTGAAGCCTTCCAAATGTAAGTTTTGGCTCAAGTCTGTGAAGTTCCTTGGGCATGTTATTTCTGCTGAAGGAGTTGCAGTGGATCCGAACAAGATCGAGGCCGTACTGGATTGGGAGAGACCCAAGACAGTTACGGAAGTGAGGAGCTTTCTGGGTTTGGCAGGTTACTACCGGAGGTTCATCAAGGGATTCTCCACCATGGTTTTGCCATTGACTCGCCTTACTCGGAAGGAGACTCCATTTGTGTGGACTCACGAGTGTGAGGTCTGTTTTCAGGAGTTGAAGGAGAGACTGACTATTGTACCTGTGTTGGTCCTTCCCGATCTTGCGCTTGAGATTATGCTTTACACCGATGCCTGCGGGAAGGGGCTAGGTTGTGTGTTGATGCAGTTGGGCAAAGTGATTGCCTATGCTTCGAGGCAGTTGAAACCTCATGAGGAGAACTACCCTACTCATGACTTGGAGTTGGCTGCTATTGTGTTTGCTTTCAAGATTTGGAGGCATTATCTTTTTGGTTTGAGGTTTGTGGTGTTCAGTGACCACAAGAGTTTGAAGTACGTGTTCGACCAGAAGGAGTTGAACATGAGGCAGAGGAGATGGATGGAGTTCATAAAGGACTACGACTTCGAGCTGAGGTATCACCCTGGCAAGGCCAATGTGGTAGCTGATGCTTTGAGTCGGAAATCCAGTAGCTCATCCAGTTTGTTACTTGGTAACTTCGATGTGGTTGAGAAGTTCCGAAATCTGGCAGTGACCGCTCCGTGTGGGAGTGCGCTTCTCGAGATGGAAGCAGCAGACGTTGTTAACGAGCTGTTAGTAAAGATCAAAGAGGCATAAGTTCAGAGAGAGTGTCTGGATTTTGTGAAGAACCAAGACAGTGTGTCTTGGAATGATGATGGATTGCTTTTGTTTCAACAGAGGATTGTGGTTCCTCGAGGTCCGTTGACCGAAGAGGTTATGGCAGAGGGCCATAAGGGCCAATTTTCTATCCACCCTGATACTACTAAGATGTATCAAGACCTGAAGAAGAACTTCTGGTGGCCGGGCATGAAGAATGATGTTGCTGTTTTCGTGTCCAAGTGTTTGGTTTGCCAGAAGGTGAAGATTGAACATCGGAGACCGTCTGGTGAACTTCAACCTCTTGAAGTACCACAATGGAAGTGGGAAGGTATTTCCATGAACTTCGTGGTGGGATTGCCGAAGACTCAGGCGAGTGGTGACTCTATTTGGGTCATTGTGGACAGGCTGACGAAGTCCGAAGTCTGCCCATTTTCTTCCAGTGAAGGTGAGCTTCACTACAGAGCAGTTGGCCAAGCTTTATGTTCGCGAGATCGTGATGATGCGGCCCTATCATGATCCTGTTGAGGACCGTGATGTGATAGACCGCCAGCTTAATGCTTTCCACAAGCATAAGCCACCTTCTTTTGATGGATCTTATGATCTTATTGCTGCTGCAGATGGCTTCAGGCCCTGGGTAAGATCTTCCGAGTGATGCTGTGCACCGACCCGTAGAAGCTGATGTTTTCGACGTACATGCTGGAGGGTGATGCTCATGAGTGGTGGACGAACACCTCTCACACCTTTGAGATGCAAGGTCATGTGATGACATGGCCATTCTTTGAGGATTGCTTTCTAGGTCGATACTTTCCCTTTGATGCGCAGGAGAGGAAGCAGGGAGAGTTTGACCATCTGGTGCAAGGCTCGTTGACCATCCGATGTTTTTGGCTGCTAAGTTTTGCAGGGGACCTAATGAGGAGATAGCTGAAAAGATTGCTGGAGCTGCATCCAGAGATTTCGGCACTTTGATTCAGCAGTGTCGAGACATTGAGGACGTCTGCATTGTGAGCAAGGCCAAGAAGGCCAATGTAGCGGAGGTGAAAGGAACTGGTAGTCCCACTTCCTGAAAAGATAAGAAGTTTGTTGGAAAGGAAAACAGGAAGCAGTTAGCTGCTAGGCAGGCGCCTAGTCAGTTCAAGAGGACTTCTTCGCAGCAGGGAGGTTTTGCTAGACCTCTTTCCACTCCTAGGTGTGCGGGGTGCGGAAAAGAGCATGCAAGACGTTGTGCTACCGGTCAGTTGATCTGCTTTCACTGTGGCAAGGAGGGCCACTACTCCCGAGACTGTCCGTCATCGACGGCGAGAGCTGCAGCAATTCAGGCAGTTCCGTTACAGATGGTTCCTTTGACTGCTACAGTGGCACCCGTTGTGCCACCAGCCACTGGGCGTGTGTACACTTTGGATCGCCAACAGTCGGACCGAGCTTCGAACCTTGTCTGAGGTACTGTGTCTATTGGTAGAATTGTTGTTGATGCTTTGTTTGATTCCGGGGCTACGCATTCTTTCATTGCAACCATGATTGTTGTGGGGCTTGAGTTGCCTAGTGCTGTGCTTTCTCCACCGTTGCGGGTGACTACTGCCACTGTAGAAAAGTGTGATACCTCCATTGTACATCGAGAGGTCATGTTTCAGTGGGATGGCCGTGATTTTTCGGTTGATCTGATTGGGTTGCCGATGGCTAAATTGGAGATCATCCTTGGCATAGAGTGGTTGTCCAAGAACTGTGTATTGTTTGACTGTTGTGCCAAGCAAGTGGTGATATCTCCGTGTGACTCCATAGCCAGTTCCTCGCCTTACATTTCATTGTTGCAGACTAGGAGAGCCTTGAGAGCAGGGGCATTTGGATATGTCATGTTGGGAGGTTTGGTGAGTGGGGCACAGGAGGATATCACTGGCATTCCTGTGGTGAGGGAATTCCTCGAAGTGTTTCCTGAGGAGATTCCTGAGTTTTCGCCACAGAGGGAGATAGAGTTCTCCATAGATTTGTTGCCTGGTGTGGGGCCTAATTCTCTAGCACCATATCGGATGTCGACACCGGAGTTGGCGGAGCTGAAGAAGCTCATTGAAGATCTTTCGGCGAAAGACTTCATTCGACCGAGTGTGTCTCCATAGGGAGCACTGGTCTTTTTTTGTTAAAAGGTAAGATTCCTTATGCCATTACATGATCGTGATGGTGCCTTGTTTGAGACTGTAAAATTCTCTTCAAGGAAAACTAAGTGTGTAACACTTGGACTTTGTGGCAAGGCCACGCGAGTTCTTGTATATGCGAGTCTAGTGCATGTACAAGTAGTTTGTGGGTGGAGTGGTTTCCATGACTCTAGGTTCTTATGTTGATTATTGATATGCTTCATGAGTAGTTGGCATGCTAACACCATGGACAGTGTAAAGCATGAAATAAGTACGATAAACTGTGGTAATGTATCAATGTTATTTCACCTTAAATTGACTTTCGATTTTGCAGATGCCATAGAGATTGAGGTATACTGTTGCATAGATTTTTTTTTGAATTATTATGTTATTGAAATTGAAGATTTTGCAGGTGTAGGTGAACTAAGGTATGTTACATTGTGAATGAGCATGTTAACTAATATGTATTGGTAGAAATGAACATGATTATGATTTCGTACTATGAAAGGAATATGAATTTATTTTGAAAATATTGATTTATTAAATTGTAAGCCATGTCGTTGTTAGAGTCATGGAATAAGACCAAACTCACTCAAGTTTTGTGTGGATTAGAGTATCTGGGGTCAGGTCATCTCTATTGAGAAGTGACTGGTGATCCCAGAGAATCGAAGGTCGTTCTGATGCTTTTGTGAAGTTTCGAGTTTTGATGATGACTTCCTTGTTTGGGGGTGCACTTCTCGAGACGGAGACTGTGAGAGTCGAGTTTGAGCTAATGGAAAAAGATCCAAGAAGCGCAAGTGCAGAGAGAGTGCCTAGACTTTGTGAAGAACCAGGACAGTGTGTCTTGGAATGAAGAAGGACATTGTTGTTTTCGTGTCCAAATGTTTGTTTGCCAGAAGGTGAAGATAGAACACCAGAAGCCTTCTGGTAAGCTTCAGCCTCGTGAGATTTCACAGTGGAAATGGGAGAGCATTTCCATGGACTTCGTTATGGATTTGCCTAAGACTCAGTTATGACTCTTTATGGGTCATTGTGGACAGATTGTCTAGTCTGCCCACTTTCTTCCGGTAAAGGTGAGCTTCACTTCAGAGCAGTTGGCCAAACTGTATGTTCGCGAGATCGTGAGGCTTCACGGGGTACCCGAGAGTAGCATTAGTGATAGGGACCCGAAGTTCACATCTCGGTTCTGGGAGGCACTGTAGTGAGCTTTTGGTACTCAGTTGAGATCAAGTACATCCTATCACCCTCAGACTGAAGGACAGACTGAGCGGACCATCCAGATATTGGAGGACATGTTGATGGCTTGCACTTTGGAGCGGGTTTCAGCATGAGATAGGTACCTGCCATTGGTTGAGTTTTCGTACAACAATAGTTTCCAAGCTAGCCTGAGCATGGCACCCTACGAGGCGTTGTATGGTAGGAGGTGTCGGACTCCTACCTGTTGGTCTGAGGTTGGAGATAAGGAGTTGTTTGGCTTGAACTTTGTCCAAGATGCTACCCAGCAGATTCAGTTGATCAGAAAAAAGATGAAGTAGGCGCAGAATCGCCAGAAGAGTTACTATAATGTTAAGCATCGTCCACTGGAGTCGGTGAGGGTGAGCACGAGTTTGTGAGACTTTCACCTATCAACGGTGTTGGTCGGGCCCTCGGAGTGAGGAAGCTGAGCCCGAGATTCATTGGGCCATACCAGATTCTTGGTAGAGTAGGACCTGCTGCCTACCGGCTTGCCTTGCCTCCGAACTTGGCCACCATCCACGACGTGTTTCACGTGCCTCATCTTCGGAAGTATGTAGCAGATCCTTCGCACGTGGTGCAACCGGATGATGTGGAAGTTCGGGAGAACTTGAAAACTCCCGTCGGACCACTCAGGATTCTCGATCGTGGCGAGAAGAAGCTTAGGAGCTAGATTATTCCGATGGTCAAAGTGCAGTGGACAGGAAGGACTCCTGAGGAGTGTACTTGGGAGTGAGAGGACGAGCTTCTCCGGCAGTACCCCGAGTTGCGGGACAGGTATGTTTTTGATTTTGAGGATAAAATCCTAAAAAGGTGGGGTGAATGTAAGAACCTGCACCGTTAATTAAGGAATTTAATTAAGTAATTATGAGATTAATGAGATAATTCCATAATTGACGCTAATAATTATGAGATGGCTTAAATAATTATGGTAAGTGATTATAATGTGGAAAATCGCTTTTCTGACGAAAAGTGCAGATACCGGTTCTGCTCCACGGTATAAATGTGTATCGATGAAGTATCCCGAAAAACTATAATAAGTGTGGGAATATTCCTAGAATAATATTTAGGACTGGAATCCTAAGTTTGAAGTCGAAATAATGAGAACTGGTGCCAGAACTGGTACTGGCTATATAAAAGCGCGTACCGAAAAAGTACTGCAAAAAATAAAAGAAAAATATGACAAATCTTAGAAAAATATCTAGGTTCAGAATCTCAAGTTTGGGATTAAAATGTTAAGCGTAGCTATTATTGTTAATACTGTGTAATTAAAGTTAATGTGTCTATAAATAGAGAGTGGTACAAAGACCTAGGTTAATTCCTAGTGTCTCCTACGTGAGTGGCTGGTCAGCAGCTGAGGTCCCTCTTCTCCTTCACCAAGCCATGGCCTTTTCTTCATAAAATTCCTCAAGATACCACTTTTATGAGAGATTATTCATCTCTAACCTTGTAAACACTGAGTAGTTGGTCTTGTGAGAGTGTGTGATGCTTCATTTCTGAGTTGTAGCATCTGTTTGGTGGAGTAGTGTTGTTGTTTTGGTGGTTGTGAGTGGAAAGGACTAGTTTCATCCTCTATAGTGCTTCAAGGAACCATTTTGGTGGAGAAAGGTCCAACCTTGTAGTGCATTTTCGTGTTCTTACAAAGTCAGAACCTTGGAGCATTGTTGGGAGCTCCAAGGAGGAGTCTTTTCTGAGTTTGGAGCATTGGAGGTATACCATGATCATAGCTTTTGTATTTTCATGATTTAAGCTTGTTTAATCCATTAAAAAGTAAAACTTGGATCATTTGAGTTAAGGACTGTGTTTCTGAGCCTTGTGGTATTCGAATACTTAAGTGAAAGTAGTTGAATACTTTCTGGAGACAGGGAGTATTCGAATACTCATCGAGGAGTATTCGAATACCTCCTGCATAAATTGCATGAAATGACTTAAAATGAGTTGGAAGGCTTTAATCACTTAATGGAATCTTTTGCAATGATTATTGATGATTAATTATTGTATAAACAGATTGTGATTGTGCTGTTTGTGGGCTTTGAGCTAGTGTGAGCTTGGCTTGGATAGTTAGCTTGCAAGGTAAGCTTTTGTGTCCTCGGTTTAGCCATTGTTGGTTCCACCATACTTCATGGGGGGATGGTTTATATGCATGATGTGTTTTCATGTATTGATTTTTTAAAACGCTTTTGAGCTGTTAAGTGCAAATGCCTATGATATGTATATGATGTTTCGCCTAGACAGGATGTGATCCTGTGGGCAGGTACGGCATGGGCGTGTACTTTGTGGGTAATAGACGTGTGTAAATCCTGCATTTCTCTGGCCAGTAGAATAGTTAACTCACATGACATGATTATCTGCTGCATTGCACTAATTTGGAATTTATATTGTTAAACTGCTTTTAGAACTTATATTGCACATGTATGTGAGCTTGGGCTGGAGAAATCCTTGAGGACCCCTTGCCTTACTGAGATTTCTATTTAGAGATCCCACCCCACATTTGGGGCGCTTATTTCAGGTTCAGATAATACTAGGGCTGGCAAAATGGGCTGAGCCCGCCGGGCTGGCCCGCCCCGCCTGCCAAATGGGGTGGGCTGGGTTGAGTCTTTCAACCCACCAGCCCGCCCAACCCGCCCCGCCAAACCCGCCAGCCCATATGGGTCAGCCCGCCACGGGGCGGGCTAGCCCGCCAAGTCATTTTTTTTTTTTTTTTAGGTTACCCAATTGTTATGTAGCTCCGTATCTTAGATTTCTCTGCTTGCAAGTGGCTTTTTTGAATTGTTGTGGACTGCTCATACAACACTTTGTTACTTGTTTTGTTATTCTATTTTATCCTGATATGATTTTATTTTTTTATTATTATTTTTGGATTGAAAGATGCATATTTATATGCAGATTATTAAACACTGATCTTCTTGGTTTCATAAGCACATTAGGATTTTATACAGATTTTTGTATGCTTTTATGCAGATTTTTTTATGTGATTTTATGCAGAATTTAATATTTTGTATTTTATTTTTATATTTTTTTTATTTTAGGCGGGCTGGCCCGTAGCCCGCCAGCCCACTCATAAAACGGGCCGGGTTACTCAATTCAACCCATTTTGTCAAAACGGGCCGGGGCGGGCCAGCCCATTTTGGGCGGGCTAGTGGCGGGCCGGGGCGGGCTGGCCCATATTGCCAGCCCTAGATAATACTGGGGTTGAGACCTCGGGCGGCAAGAGGCCGGAGCTTAGTTGATTAATGTTTACCTGCTTGTGCTGATTATGCTTGGATGCTGGATTATGTCTGTTGCTTTTATGCTATTATCTTCATTTTGTGGATTTTTTAGCTGAGACTTTGTTGACTATGTTGCCTTATTTGGTGAGCGTGGGGATTATCCATGCCACACTGATTATGTTTTTGTTTGCTTTGACTTTTCATGTATAATGAACCAGGATATTCTCCAGTCTACGTGTTGTAGATACGTGAGTAGATACACATCTATATTATGAGGTATTTCAGTTAGTTGTTGATTTGCAATTACATACAGGCAATATTTTGAAAAAGAATTAAGTAATCAACTTGGTAATTGATAATGACGTCATAATTGAAAAGAAAAAAGATATTCCGCATTTTTAATTAAGCATGGCATAATACGATGACATGTTAACAAATCGGGTATACACGGGGTGTTATAGACGACTTCCAAGAAACAGCGCCCCTACCAAGGGTGAACACATATCCACCTGTGGGTCTAGTGTTATTTGAGCCGGTGATCTAGTTTGCATCATAATACCCTTCTATAATTGTAGGGTACTTCTCGTAGTGCAAAGCAAAGTTTTGAGTGTGCTTAAAGTATCCCAAAACTCGTACCATAGCTTTCCAATGATATTTGTTTGGATTACTAGTAAAGCGACTTAACATGCTCACTGCATAGGCAATATCAGGTCTGGTGCAGTTAGGGATGTGCAAAATGTCCAAAAGAACCAAACCGATCCATAACCAAACCGATCCACATTTTAAAAATCGGTTATTTTTAAAAACCGGTTTCATATGAAACTGCATTTTATTTTATAAATTGGTTATTTACCAAACCATAAAAATAATTGGTTATCCATGGTTATCCATGGTTATCCATAACCAAACTATTTTACAATTAAAGAACAAATAAGTATTATCTTTTATCTTTAGCATTAAGATGTGAAAATTACATAAATATAAATCATTTTTAAATGTGACATTATTAGAAAAGTCTTAAATACTAACAGAATTTATCAAAGAAAAATATTTCGTCAAAAATTTGACAAAAATCATATTACGTAAAAAATAGAGACGAAATTTTTTTTCGTTGAAACTAGAGACGGAACAAGATTTTGTCATAATCACTGACATAAATTTTTTAGGGACAAAATATTTCAGTTAAAATTCTTGATAGAATCTAAATTTCGTCGAAACTTTCAACAGAAACATTTCTGTCAAATTTTTCAACGAAAAATAATTCTGTAAAAAATTGACAGAAAATAATTTCGTCAAATTTTTTTACAAAAAATATTTCCGTCCAAATTTTCGACGAAAAATATTTCCAGCCAAATTTTCAACAAAACGCATTTACAGCGAAAAGTTTGACCAAAAAGATTTACGTAAAAAATTTTGACGAAAAATATTTTCAGCAAAATTTTCAACAAAACGCATTACAGCGATAAATTTGACCAAAAATTTTTACGTAAAAAATTTTGACGAAAAATATTTTCAGCAAAATTTTCAACAAAACACATTTACAGCGAAAATTTTGACCAAAAATATTTATGTAAAAAATTTTGACAAAAAATATTTCTATTAAAAATTCCAACGAAATTTTTTTTTGTCAAAGTTCTTTACGGAATCTGAATTCCCTCCAATCATTTCCCTCAAATTTTTTGAAGAAAAATATTTTTATAAAGCTTTTTGACGAAAAACATTTTTGTCAAAATTTTTATCAAAATATTGTTCGTCAACGAAAATTTTTCATAGAAATGTGTTTTGTTCAAATTTTTTGATGGAAATGTTTTTTATCAAAAAACTTGACGGAAATATTTTTCATTGAAAATTTTCGATGGAAATGTGTTTCATTAAAAATTTTGACGAAAATTTTTATGTCAAAAAGTTTAACGAAAATGTTTTCGTCAAAAACTTTTGACGGAATTTGAATTCTATAAAGAATTTTGATGAAATTACTTTCCGTCAAAAGTTTTCGAAAGAAATGTGTTTCGTGGAAAATTTTGATAGAAATATTTTTCATCAAAAATTTTGATGAATATGTTTTTTTGTGAGATATTTTGAGGGAAATATTTTGACTAAATTTATATTCCGTAAAAAAATTCGACAAAATTTTTTTTGATGGAAATGTTTTCCATAAAAATAACGTGAAACAATTTCTATAAGAATCTTTTCGTCCTTAGAGTTCCAAAACAATGAAGATTCTTGCAAGAAATAGTTGGTCAACTACTTATAACCGGGAGAAACAAACGACTACTTATAAAAATAGCACAATCCATCAAAAATCAATTTTGAATTTGTTAAAAAACCGTTTTTGAACTTGATAACCGGTTTTGAACTTGATAACCGGTTTTAAATCAAAACCGGTTATGAACCATAAACCGGTTTTGAAACCGGTTTCAAACCGGTTTGGATAATAAAAACCGGTTTTAAAAAAAAACTGGTTCGGTTTGAAAACCAAACCATTTCAAACCGGTTCGATTTGGATTTTGCCAAAACCGGTTATGAACCGCTCCATGCACATCCCTAGGTGCAGTTCATACTATACATAAGACTGCCTAACACTTGAGCATACTCTTTTTGTGCTTCAGCTTTCCCACTATTTTTTAACAGTTTAAGATTAGAATCTACGGGATTCTTCACATGAGTTATATTCAAACTGTTGAATTTCTCAAGAATTTTAGTAATATAGTGAGCCTGTGACAAAGCCAACCCTTAAGATGTTTTATGAATTTTAATACCTAAGATAATATCCGCTATCCCCATATCTTTCATGTCAAATTTACTGGTAAGAAATTGCTTAGTAGCTTTAATCATTTGATTATTTCTACCCATTATCAACATGTCATCCACATAAAGACAAACTATCGCAAACCATTTTCTAAATATTTTGAATATAGACATACTTGTCACATTCATTAGTACAAAAACCATTCGATAACATAACTTTATCAAATTTCGCATGCTAATTCTTTGGAGCTTTTTTTAACCCGTGAAGGAATTTTATCAAGTGACAAACTTTCCGTTCTTGTCCTGGGACAACGAAGCCTTCAGGTTGTTCTAAATAGATCTCTTCTTCTAAGTCGCCATTCAAGAAGGCGTTCTTATCATCCATTTGATATATTTTTAACCTATTCGACGTTGCTACTGTAACAGCCCGTTGTATACCGGTATTGTTAACATTAATTATGATATTAAGCGCATTTACAATCACAGCAATTCATTTATAAAAATGCGAATAAACTTTTTCCGATTATTATGCGAGCATTTAAAACAATAAAAAACGTAATAATAAAAAGTTGTGACCGTAACTGTAAAATCTTACGGAATACTTATTTAAACTATTTTTATGTCTTACTTTACTTATTATAAGTTACTAAGGGGTTCCCATAAACCCACTTAGCCAATTTCTCAATTTTACGTTTTTACCAATCCGAACATGGTTCACTTATTATTTTTCTGCGAACACACCGCTTAAAACCAGACCTTCCTCTCCGGTTATCTTTTTTTTACTTAATTCCCTTTCTAAAAAGCTATCACACGCTTTAATCGGAGCTCGTTTGCTCTAGCTATCGTCGTTTGAAGTTGCACATGCAAAACTGCCAATCAACCCCAAAACAGCTCAAAACATCTCTCACTCCACGAATTTATGCAGACATTTTACTCATCCAATTGCTCTAAAATGTTTATGCTACAAACTAGACACCTCAACCTTCAATTTGATATATCATACGCTTAATTTGACTGAGAAACGAAGCAGGAATTAATTTCCCAAAAACTGCCAGAAACTGCCCCTGCATAAAAGGGTTCTGGACAGTCCGTGTTCAATAAATCCTACAGGGCTGCGTGCAATCCAGAATTTTCTCATATTTTAACACCATGTAGGGGACATCTCAAGCTTTAAAATGGCATATGTCACGTCCCTATCGGACCCCTGTGGAGGGATATATGCTCTTCCAAAATTCGTCTAAAATCTGCCAATTCTACAGAAAATTCGCCAGAGTTTCCTTTGTTTTTCCTAAAATCTCCAAATTTGCACAAGCTCACTAATACCTCAAATGTACCTAATAATCCAATGGGTGGCACACACAAGGACCAACAATGTCTTGGGGCACTTACAATCCAACTCAGTTTATATTTATTACACAATATAGCTCACTTTAAATCCATAAATTGTTTCAATCACCAAAGTCCCTTTTCATGCATATTTCCAACATACAAGTAATCATAAACCTACAATAGGCCTAAAGCCCTTCCATCATAGTATATCATGCATCTCTTGTACATTTACAACATTTAACTTACATATTACAACTTACAAACATTACAACTTTAATTACAAATCGAAACATAAGCTTAAATGACACAAACTACTAGACTTAGGCAAAACGACATGAACAAATATGCCAATGAAACTCATCCTACATACATATGAGATGTTCATGCCCTAAGTCTAGCCTAGGCCACATGGCCAACAACATGCAAAATGGTAAAGGTGCTCCCACTAGTCATCCTACGGGCTTCTTGCCCTACGCTCCACTGCCACTGCTACCTCCTGAAATAGCGCCCCAAGACAGGGTGAGATATACGGATATATCTCAGTAACCCAGAGGTTTTGGAGAAAACTCCCCCCAATGGTTCACTTCGATGCATATAAATAATATAAAACAACCACTTTCAAAACGGGATATAGCAAGGGATTTAGAGAAACTGGGGAATATCAGGATATAAAATACGACGAAGCTGGAATGGTAGCTACCAATACCACGCAACGTCCTCGGCATATAAGCCTATGGGTCTCATCCAAGGCGTGTTCCAAGAACCACAACCAAGGTACCCCTTCCATCCATATACACCCGAGACTTCTTAGTGTGCTCCTACCCGGATGACACACCACGACCCTAGGTCAACTGGAACTCCCTCTCGGAGACCTATCCAGTGGAAGTCCGCACTTCCCGAAGGCTACACTGTCTACTGGCCAAAGACTCGGTACCGAAGTACCCTCATAAATACTACATGCATGCTCATGTTATTCTACACTACTCGTATACATTTCCTACCATCACCCTCAACGGGTATGGTGGAACACACAAGGGGAATAAGCCCCAGTACCAAGAGGTCACCTTAATACGTTCCTCCACTTAGCTCCACATCAATTTATTTCCCAAACTTGTTACTCAACAGAATGCCTACACAGAGGACTTTCCCAATTACTTAAAATTCACACAACACATGCTAATTCATAATTATACATGCATTGATCCAATCACTTACCTCAATCCACTTGGTCCAGGACCAAGGGCAATCCACCGATTCACGGTTCGGGATTCAAATCGACGTACGACAACCTACATAACCATGTAAAGCCATCAGTATACGTCAATTCCATCAAAACGCGAAAAATGGCAAAATCACTCCCCTCCCCTTGGAAGGTTCGGCCAAGCAAGGCAAATTTTCAAATTTATTTTTCTAAATTTTCTTTCTCATTTTATTACACATCCTTAGGTTTCCAAGAGGCTAATTCAAGTGCCGTTTTTCCGTTTTACGTCTTTTAAGCATCGTATTGCTAAATAATTCACTCTAGGTTCCTTTATGACCCTAAATACAATTTATTATTTTTCATTGATTCTACCACTTTCCAACCACCGCACAACCCATTTTAATACCATTCAACACTTGATATACCATCCAATCAACACAAACAACCTCAACTCCCTAAAGCTCTCTATATGGCCGAATTGCACACTTGGAATTTCCAAAGAATTCTCACTCAATTTTAATCATTCCACACCTCATACAACACCATTACATCAACATATAATCATCCAAAAACTCAACAATAACATCTTAACACATTTTCCAAAATCCAAGTCATGACATCTCAAAAATATCCTAAGTTAAAAATCCACATTTTTCACCTAAAATTTTCATGGCATTTATAGCTAATACACATTATTCTAAGACACTTTCATGTACAAACTTTTCCCAATTGAGCTCTCTAACATCACACATCAAAATTTCAAGGTTTAGGGTTCATGAAAATAAACTACAATCAAACCATGTAAATGGGGTGGAAATATACTCACAACCAAGGCTTGATGCTACCCTAAGACTTATCCAAGCAATGGAAGATCAAATGACTCCATGAACCTCCATTTTCCCCCAAAATTCGAATCTGAAAATGGCTTGGATCTCCCCAAATACACGGTTTCAAGGCTCAAGAGTGGTACCAATGTGTTTAGAAGATGTTTTCCATCAAGATTCAAGACAAAAATCGATGGATTCAGTGGCGAAACAGCTAAGTTGTGATGAAATGAAATTTTGCACAATAAAAGGGAGGAGAAGGGCTGCAGCTCGGGTTTGAGGAAGAGAAGGGAGTGGGGGTGATGATGAATAGTGGACGGGTGAGGTGGATTAAGTGGAGTTTAAGTGGGGTGAGTCCCACGCCACCTCACGCGATTTAAAACTCGTCCGAACTTTCACTAACCGTCCGTAAATTCAAAACCTATTTAGAAATTCTAATTTTTAACATTAACTATTCTCCTTTAATTATGCTTGATCAGATGAATCCCGAGTTTTCCGGTCGTTCGGAGAAAACACTGTTTTAAGCTATTGCACGCGTTGTTGGCACGCTTCCCCAAACTGACTTAATTCCATCGAATATTATTAGAAATCATATTTCCTAGTTCTATAGACCATTTATAAATCATATATGAAACCTATAGCTCAAAACTCAACCGGCACGTTTTACGGTGCAATCGTACCGCAATATTTTGACCCGGTAAAAACATTATTCACTGATTTTTTTGAAACTTGCCTAACCACTCAATTTTTCGTTCTGAATCCATTTCCAGGGTTATTTTTATCATCTGAGACCTTCTACTCAATTTTTTATCTTCCTAGGGTTGCGTGTTGGCTAATTACCGTTTTGCTATTTCTTTGTATTTTGGCCTAATCTTTAGGATTTTCACTAATCCTTCACTTAATTACTCACTTAATATTTTAATACTTAATTCAGAATTGTGAGGTGTTATAGCTACCGCGATCAACATCCTAATGGATGTAATCCTTGTAAGAGGTGAATAAGTTTCAAAATAGTTGAGAACTTTACGTTTCCTGTAGCCTTTTATCACAAGCCTAGCTTTTTACTTATCAATAGTGTCATCTTCCTTTTGAAGACCCACTTACTTCCTAGAGGCTTATTTCCAAGAGGGAGATCTATCAATTCCCAAGTGTGGTTCAACAAGATAGATTCACTATTGATAGCCTCTTCCTAGAATGGTGCTTCTGGGGATTTTATAGCCTCTTTATATGTTCGAGGTTCATTTTCTAACAAATACGTCAGAAAATCAGGTCCAAAGGATGCGGTGGTCCTTTGCCTCTTACTACGTCTAGATTCATCCTCTACAGGATCGATACTAGTCGTAGCATCTGGAGGTCTCACAACATTATTATCATTATTACCACTTGATTCATATACCTTGTTATACAGAAATATGTTTTCAAAGAACGTAACGTCCCTTGATTCAATAACCATATTAACATGTATATCTAGACATCGGATTTATAAACCAAAAATCGATATGTACTACTATTAAGTGCATAACTAATGAATACACAATCCATGATTTTAAGTCCGATTTTCAACCATTTAGGTTTAGGAACCACGATCTTAGCTAAGCGCCCCCCTCACACTCTCAAGTATTTTAAGGATGATTTCTTTCCTTTTCATACTTCGTATGGTATGCTCTGTGTCTTCTTGTGGGGCACTTTATTAATAATATAGTTAGCCATCAAAATAGTTTCTCCCCACAAGTTCTGTGTTAAACTGGATGTGATCAACATAGCATTCATCATTTCCTTCAATGTTCGAATTTTTCTCTCTGCAATCTCATTTGATTGCGGTGCATACGGAGCAATCGTCTGGTGTATAATACCAGACTCTATATAGAATTCCTCGAGGGGGCCATCATATTCTCTCCCACGATCGCTCCTTACTACTTTAAACCCTTCCATATCTCACGTCTTGTTCAATGTGGGACTTCTACCCATACACCTCTTTCACCTTCCTTCTTTTTCTTCTTCTTCATCCCATTTCTTATTCATAACCCATGGGATTTAGACACAAAATCTAACATAATATTGACTGTACTCAATTGGTTAAGTGGCTTTAATTAAGTGATAAACCTGATGAGAGTGAAATCTTGAATTTCTATTTGATTTTCTGAACAATGTTGATTAAATTTGAATAGGATCACAAAGCAAGTTGTTCATTCACCTGTTTAGGTTCCATGATCTACACTAAGACACCTTCAAGAGAATCATTTGTCAAAAGAGTAAGACCGCTACCTTTGATTTGAATTTTGTCAATTCTTTTTCTTTTTCCTATTCATTCTTGTTAGGTTTATTATAATGGTTATACACCTGGCTCTCTCTGTGTTGAGTCGGCATAAAAATTTCCCTCACCCTACCTTTGCTTGTCAAGATTTAACGGGAGTGATTTTTTTTTTAATAACTAGGCTTATATTGTAGATTTACGTGTAACATTACATGAATTTTAACTGTAAGTTTCTCGGCATGTGGGACATTCCAACCCCTATGTCATTTGATGTAATTTACAAATTGAATAGATTTATGTACATGATCATAAAGTGTAATAGAGCTTGAGCATCCTTGGAGTAGTCCAGGCGATGGAAGCAACGCGCTCATCTGTGTGCTCAAGTGAAAGGGGGTATGCATCTACAAGATACTTCGATGCTCAAGTCAGTATTAATTATGGCACAAGGTAACATGTTTACCTGAACCTACCTGTCTCTTAAATAAGGGTGAAGACCTCTTATATATGGTGGTTGTAGATTCCGTAAAGCAGATTAAGGTTTTCTCTTAGTTGCTAGGCCTTAGGCTTAATGGGCCCAAACTGGATATATTATCCAGAACACAAATGAACTACATTCTCCAAGTTGGTTTAATTAATGACTTGGGTTAAGCACGATTCCGAATCTTTTTGTGTTCTTTATTATTCCCCCTTTCTCTTTGAAATTTAGTTGGATAGATCAAATGTGTTAATTATGAATGTATGCTTGCAGATTGAATGCTGAAGGCTCCTAATTCTAAGTTACTATCTCATATCTGTGTTGTTACTTATTATTAGTACATTCTTGAGTTGTAATATTTTTCCTTTGGTGATTGTGGTTATGAACGATAGGTATATTCAATATTTTCTATGAAAGTTTGCAGAACTTAGTTATTTATGTCTGAAGTCTGCATGGCTTAAAATCTCTGCATGTTTCCGCCTACCACATTGACTGGTTTCCATTGCTCCTTAAATGTATGTGGCATATGAGTCCGTAATCATAAATATCTTGCCTTATTTGTGTAAATTACGTTTGGAGCAAAGTTTTTTTCTTCCTCCTCCAATTCTATATGTAAATATTGGACAGGCAGTCATCAATTTATTATTATCTCCTTCAGTTGTCACTGTATTTCTGTTTTCAATTTTAGGTATATTATGCATACCTCTTGTGTGGTAAACTTAATTAGTGCACAAAGTATACATCTATCACACTTGTGAAAGACTGAAAAACATAACTCGCATGTATACTGTTTCTGAAATTACATTATCCGAAATGCTAATGTATTACTATTAATGATCTGTTAGCAAATTAACGTTATATTTGGAATATATTGATTTTCAATCTTTTCCTTCTTCTTTTTTGGTCTTGTGAAAAATGTGACTGCATTGTCCACTGCACTTTGTTCACATTATAATCTATAAAACGGGTGTCTTTGTATTATAACTGTAAATAACTAATTTAACCAAAAAACTTAAATAATTATGTGAGACTACATTAATAATTTTTATATTTCTCTAACATGGCCCCTCGTACGAGAGTCCATTGGACTTGAAGAGTGGATAATATACAGGACCACCTATCTGTGCTAAGAAACTCCACAAGACATAATTATTTATTAATTAAATGAGAGTGGTGATAATCGAACCCGTGACAACTAGGCTCTGATACCATGTAAAGAACCAATTCAATCTAAAAGCTTAAGTTATTAGATAAGACTACAGTAATGGTTTTTATATTTCTCTACCAATAACCTTTTATATACTTTATGAGTTAAAAACTCTTTGTTAAAATGGGTTTCGTTGTTAAAAACTCTTTGTTTGGATAATAACCTTCTTTCTCTGTACTGTAAAGTTCTCTGAGAGATTATTCACAAAAAGATTCATCTGATTATAACTTGAATTAACAGTGTTAGATAAGTGAAGGTTTGCTAGGCCCATTGGTATGATTTTGATAGTATAAGATTTTGTTATTCCAACTTCCCAAGCAAAATAACGTACTTGTTCTAGGATAGTACTTTATAGCCACAAGAGAAATTTTACAGTAAATTAGTCTGATATTTTCTTAGATTCAAGTTTAATTTTTCGCATAACTTTATCAGATTTGTGTACTAGGTGTTAAAATAAAAAACATATAAATTTATCGTGGTTCAACCATTAGGCCTACATCCACGCTGAAAATGTTTCTCCCCCTCTCAATTATGATCAAGGAGGGGGGTTCCCTTTAATATAAATATGAGATGATACAATAATCGGGCTAGGTTATTTTGCCCACAATCCAAGATATCAAGTGATTTATTATTCTTTTCATGAGTAATATTTAATACAGAATTACAATCAATCATTGATCTTAATTTGTTTCCACTAATAACTTCAACACTCCCCCTCCAAGTTTAGGCGAAGATGTCAATCAAGCCCAACTTGGCAATGATATTTTGGAAAGAGTACTTAGGAAGAGCCTTAGTCAACACATCTGCTAATTGGTCTTCACTCTGGCTCAATTATCTTTGCTTGAACCTTTTCCCGAACAAAATGATAGTCTACTTCAATGTGTTTACTTCTCTCATGAAACACCGGATTAGATGCAATATGAATAGCAGCTTGGTTATCACAATACAACTTAACAGGATTCTTCATTTGCTCCAAAGTAAGGTAAAAAATTATGTCTTTAAGCCAAACGAGCTCACTGGAAGCTGAAGACATAGCACGATATTCGACTTTTGCACTAGAGTGTGCTACTACACTTTGCATTTTACTTTTTCAAGTCACAAGGTTGCCTCCAACAAAGGTACAAAAACCAGAGGTGGATCGTCTATCAAGTGGGCTACCTGCCCAATCAACATCAGCATATCTAACAATAGCAGTGTGGCCATTTTTCTTTAACCAGATGCCTTTTCTTGGACAAGACTTCAAATATCTAAGAATACGATCTGCTAGATTCATGTGATCTTGAGTTGGTTTATGGAAGAATTGGCTAATGTAGCTTACTGAATAAGAGATATTCGATCTAGTAATTGTGAGGTTGATTTACTTGCCAATAAGTCTATGAAATTGTCTTGGGTCAGGTAGAGGAGTAGAGTCTTTCTCAAACTTACAATTGTATTCCATGGGGTATCAATTGGTTTGGATGCCATTTTACCAGTCTCCTTTAGAAGATCCAATACATATTTTCTTTGTGAGATGAACAACCCTTTATTGGATTCGCCAAGTCCTTGATATCAATAGTCACACTGAGATACTTCTTCAATTTATCCATCTCAATCATATTACTACCTGAAATAACTATATCATCTACATAGATGAGAATTGCAATGATATTTCCATTCCAGTGTCTGACAAATAAAGTGTAGTCTGACTTACTTCAGATGAACCCAAAAGCGGTGAGTGCCTTGCTCAACTTTTCGTACCAGGCACGAGGAGACTGTTTTAGACCGTAGATGGCATGTTTTAGTTTGCAAACTTTATCAGGTTGAGACTCAAGAGGGTGACCTGGAGGTAAGTCCATCTAGACTTCCTCTTCAAGATCTCCATGTAAGAAAGCATTTTTAACATCTATTTGGAAGAGCGGCCATCCATGATTGACAACAACTAACATAAGAACCCTTATTGTGTTCATTTTTGCTACTGGAGCAAAAGTCTCTATGTAGTCTACACCATAAGTCTGAGTATATTCTTTTGCAACAAGACGGGCTTTATGTCTCTCAATAGACCCATCACTTTGATATTTGACTTTGTAAATCCACTTGCAACCAACTGTGTTCTTGCTTGGAGGAAGAGATACAATTTCCCAAGTGTGGTTTTTATCAAGGGCAACAAGCTAATTATTCGTAGCAGCTTGCCATTCTGGAAATGACTTTGCTTATTCAAAGGTAGCAGGTTCATGATGCTTGTCAATGGCAGTTAAGAAAGACCTATATCCGCTAGAGACATGATAAGGCATATATAGTCTTGAAGAGGATTGATGGGACGAAAATTCGTGCCCATCTAAGTCCATTTTGATGGCAAAATACCATCTGTTCCCTCACCTGATGAGCAACTTTAGCACTAAAAGCAGATGTTTTATATCTTTATCACAAAAACACAGTGTGGAACGGAAGGTGACATATTCTTTTGGAAAATATATATAAAGGGGAACGGATTTGGAACATTAAATACACCTGCTCCACTCATTTAATATTTCTGACCACTTTGCAGAAAACGTTGGAAAGAAGTTTCCATAAAGCATAAGCGGTGCAGCAATCAAGCAAGAGGAAACGTGCGTAGCAGAGAATAAACGATTCCTATTGGCTAAGGAGGAAAGCAAGGCATGGGACGATCAGAAGAAAAGACAAATCTCAACAATAACTGTCATATTCAGCCACTTGCGCCCCTCAAAGCACTGTTCACACTGCCCCTTCCATGCAGTCAAGAAAACAACTCCAAGAGAATTACCCATTTTGCCCTTCACTCTTCTGCCTATAAATAGGACGTTCCAACACGAAGACAACCATCGAATTCCTTAAGAAGAGATCACTTAGTTTAGTTTATAGTTTTCTTTGTATTTTTGTACAGTTTTAACTTTAGTTAAGTGACAACACTTCTTCTTCATCTGTATCACCCACTTGAGACTCCTCACGAGCAACAACCATATTCTCCACTTTTCATTTTGTTGTAATCAAGATATTTTCATTTAAATACAAGTGTTATTTCTCTTCTTTCCATTTGTTATCTCTGAACTGAATCTCGGGTCTATGGGACTTCAGTTTGGAATATTTATGTTTAAACTAGTAGCCATAGGCTAAACTATCTGTGGAACAGAAAAACTGCAAAGTTCTTAAAGACTTATTTTCGAAACTTTTGTATTTAAGCTTTTGGATTTCTTTGGTTAAGTGAGCTATATTCATTGTGTATCAATAGAAATTGAACAAATACTGAGAAAAGAACTTCCATAAGGAAGAGATTTCAAACAGCTTAACCAGAGGGGGAAGGTAGTGTTGTGGAAAAAACACTGCTGGTTGCCTTAGGAATAAGGGGCCACCTCGTTCATTTTAAGGTCATGTACCCAGTACTTGTTGGAGTCAAAGGAGCCATAGGAATATGAAAACTTGTGAGCCATCCAGTCCATAAGCTGAGGAATCAGACGTTGGCAGTTAAGAGACTGGAACAAAGACAAAAGTGTTAAGTCTTGAGTAGAAAGAATAATTATTTAAGAATGGAACAGTGGATCCGTTCCTTCTGTTAAACTGTTTTACACCATCCATCCTGTTGTCTCTTAATTTCTGTTATTACTATTTTTCTGTTATTTGTTCGATCTTGTATCTATAACTCTCCCATGAATATTGCTTTTCCTTCTCTCAACAAGAAGGGCATCATACATAACGAAGCGATGAACTGTTTGCTGTCAGAGTGAACCTACTATCCTTGAGGAACGTTGTCAAGGTAGTAGGGAACGTTTGGCCAGATAGGACAATTACTAACTTTTCTTTTCATTTTCATTCGTTGTAAAATAGTATAAGGCATTAATTAGAGTTCTATCCTCGTGGGAACGATAATCTGGGCATTAACACTCCCATTTATTATTTGATGCGTGCACTTGCGCACTTGGGTTGAAACTAAGAGAGCAACTATGTTCTTTCTTAGTGAACTGAGGAACGTCTTCATCATAATATATTTTTCACCCAACAGCTTTTGACCCAACAAGGATAAGTGACAGCCATAGAGACACAACCTTTTAATTTGGTTGGTGGCTTAATTATTCTGATGGATCGTCGCACAGTCTGATTCGGTATTACTGGTGGATTAGAGGTGGAGATCTCAACTGTCTGATCAAGTATTGCTGGTGGAAAATAAGTGGAAATTTTTACTTCAGGCACATCAAGAAGAGGTATTGAATCTGTCATTAGTTCTGCATCTGCTGGTGGTATAATACTTGTTTCATATGGAATCGGTCTAGGAGAAAAATCTAGTTGTGTATCAATGCCAATCTCCCCCTGATTTTGATCCCTGGAAGAAAAATACATAGAAGCCTGCACCGATCGTGAAAGTAATAAAGTGTACCGGAGTACGAGATCGTTCCCACGAGGATCGGAATCTTCAAGCACTAGTGAGTACTGCATAGGACCAAAAATAAGAGGGAAGATTGCCATGAAAGAGTAAGGAACGAGTGACCTCCATTATGTGCCAATTTTCATCTTGAGCATTTAAACTTGCTTCATGGACGCCAAAACATCCTCTTACAGCTGGTACACACTTGAAATCTTGCTTTCTTGTGGCTTCAACTCAACTTGATGTCTTCTTTTGGTTCCAAAATGCCATAATAGGTGTCAAAAACCCTTGAAATCAGAATTATGACAACATGTTAGCAAGATATTCACTTATTGTTACTTTTCGATATAAAACCCTAATTAACAGGAAATTCATGATATATATCAATCATAATTAAGCCTAAAAACATGGTAAACCAAAGGTTTATCAAAGCCTTATCAAAGTAAACATCTCGAGAAATATATAACTTTTGGTTACCAACACCATAACATTTGTAGCCTTTTTTTACTATTGAGTATCCGAGGAAGATATATTTGATGGCATGAGGCTCAAGTTTTTTGGTGTTTTGCAGATGAACGAAACAAGGACATCCAAACATTCTTAAGTGAGATAGATCAATATCACGGCCATAGAGCACCGCCAAAAGGGATTTATAATTGGGTTGTTTACTTGGTGTGCGATTGATGAGGTAGCAATTAGTGAGTACTGCATAGGACCAAAAATAAGAGGGAAGATTGCCATGAAAGAGTAAGGAACGAGTGACCTCCATTATGTGCCAATTTTTTCGCTCGACAATGCCATTATGCTTAGGAGTACCAACACATGATAATTGATGAACAATTTCTATGGACTTAAGGAAGGTGTGCATAGAGTGATTAGTATATTCCGTACCATTATCACTATGCAAAATTTTAATACTTTGACCATACTGGTTTTTAATCATTTAATAAAATTCCTGAAAAATATTGTAAACTTCAGATTTGGAGCACAATAAGTAAAGCCACATGCAATGAGACTTATCATCAATAAAAGTAATAAACCATTGAAAGCCATCACAAGATTCAACTGGGGTTGGGCCCCATACATCAGAGTGAACAAGTTCAAAACTAGTAGAAGAAATATGGCTACTACTAGAAAAAGGTAGTCTATGAACTTTTGAAAAATGACATCTATCACAGGTACTTGAATCAAGAACATATTCGGAATTAACATGTTTCAAAATCTTATCAGAAGGGTGACCCATGCGCCAATGCCATAATTGGGATTTATTTGTCCTGCACGTAGCTAAAAGACCTAGAGTCGATGTAGGAAGCAAGTATAACCCATTGTGATATGAACCTTCACCAATCTTCCTCCCCTTGCGAGTATTCTGAAAGATTACCTTTTTGCAAAAAATATGACTTTGCAATGTAGATTTTGCGTGAGTTTAGCAACAGATAGTAAATTAGCAGATAAAGAGGGAACAAATAGTGTATCTGATCTTGTCAAATAGATTAATTTTTCCTAGACCTCGGACAGGAACCTTATTTCCATTTGCAACAGTTATAGGAGCAATGTGATTAATATCAGATATATCATATAATAAAGTAGAGTCATTACACATATGCTCTGTAGCATCAGAATCAATAATGAAAGATTGAGGAAAAAACTGGTGAGTGCAGAAGACATACCACCATGAACAAAGTGACTAGAATCAGAAGATTTTCCACTCGTGCCAAGATATTCCTGTAGATGAACAACAAGTTTCCCCCAGGTAGATTGGAGATCATCGGGAGGAGTAGACCGAGCAAATACATGTGGTAAGAGAATATCCTTGTACTTTCCCTGAAGAAATTCCTGGTATGCCACCCATTAGAGAAGTTTAGTTTGCCATTGAACTCATGCCTGACACTACTCTTATTTCAAAGGCACCATATAGGATGGCTTTGACAGAATTGAAGGAGTTAAAAACCCAACTTGAGGAACTGTTGGACAAAGGGTACATAAGATCAAGTGTCTCGCTATGGGGAGCTCCACTTTTGTTTATGTGAATAAGGATGGGAGTATGAGGCTATGTATCAGTTATTGGGATCTGAACAAGGTGACCATAAAGAATAAATACATGTTGCCAAGGATCGATGACCTGTTTGATCAATTGAAGGGGCTTGTATGTTCTTAAAGAAGACAATGTAACACCACGTATGCTTCCGGATTGTTATCATATTACGGTATTAAGCGCAGCTCAATTAAATGCGAAAGCTAAAATGAATTAAGTTTGCAGACATGCAAGATCACTTTTTCTTTATTAACATATCAATATAAACTCCATCTATATCCTTATGTAATTGCAAAACCATAATAGAATTCCTAAAATGCCTCAATATCATAAATAAATACTATGTCATGAAGCTACATCACGTAGTCATAACCAATGTCCATATCTCATGGCGTATACAAAATACACAAATAAATCAAAGGCATGGACAACCCTCATGCTCACGAAACAAATAAAACATACATAGTCTGGTAAAAACATAAAGTCATAATAATCATGTCACAGTATAATAATCATATCCATAATACTATGAATAAAACATGCATCTCAAATAAACTCTACTCCGACCTCTTTCCTCGGGAAGCATCCATCTCATGGACGTCTACACCTGAAAATATTCCCCAAAAAGGGATAAGATCTATAACAGAAATCTCAGTAAGCAAAGGTTCTCGAAGAGTTCCTCCACCCTAAGCTTCGGTATATCAGTTCAAAAATAACAATTTAATAGTAATAATATCCATGTGATGCAGCAACATATATATATCATGCATGTGTGCTAACAAGTCTGCTATATACATAAGAAGTATAAGGCTCTTGCCTTATACCCACACTCAGGGAATACAGTCTTGTGCAGCTCCACACTACACTCATGTATTAGTTATCTTGTGTGTAATACACCACATAGTATACATATGTAAGAGTGCATCATTTCAACGTCTTGGATAACAGGTAAGCATATATACCACATTAAACTACCATCCTCCTCTTGGAAAATGGTGGAACAAATGTGGATTAACCCCGAGAACACGAAACTTATCTGTCAAGTAGTAATATCAAGTTAGAAGCCCACATAATAATCCACAGGTCACCAAACAGCAAAGCCACAGTCTGTTTATACCAGAAATATCATCAATAATTATGTCCTAAAATCTCAAGTTAAAGGGACTACATTTTCTTTTTTGTTTCATGCCTGCAGGCCTTTCTTAAAGCCATAAGCATTCACCCACTTGGGTTCTGACTTAGTTAAATTATTACAGAGGCTCACGTTAACCATTAAAGGATCCTAATTCATCATACATGGTTCCGTTTAGACAAAATAACACAAAACACGAAAATCCCAGAATAGCAGGATATTCCTCGGGGACATATCCGAATATCCATGGGCCAAAATCCGGATATCAATATCCAGATATCATATCTGGATATTTCGTGACAGTATGCAGTTTTGCATTTTCGCGAAGATATCCATCTAAGCTTCGATTTTTAACATCAACAAGGGTCCAAGCATGCATCTTTAATTTTGTTCTTACTAGTTTAAACTTAGATTACTTAGCTTTCTCCTGTTACATGCTTAAAGGTTACTTCTTGCTATGAAAACTTAATGAAGAAAGGGTGTAGAAGGTACCCAAACTCCAAAAATAGAGAAATGGAGTGTTTCCAAGGTCACAAAGCTACCATTTGGTTCTGCCCTACTAGGTGTACGAATTTACAGCCCGCAAACTCGATTCTTTTCTTCACAAGGTCGCTCCTTGGAACTTCAAGGAAGGTGTAATAAGCTCTAACTCCTTCAAAGATGGTGGACAACCCTCAAAACACTCCCAAACAGAATTACAACCTGACAAGAACGTGTTTTTCTACTACAAGAAGGTTGCTTTCAAGTTGTAGCAACGGTTGGTCAACTCAAGGAAGAAGAAAAATGGTGTATTGAGGTGTTCATGAAGAGAAAATGATGTGAGCTATGCAAGGTGGTTCATATTTCCTACTTATATAAGTGTACCCACTAATCATAGGTAATAGTTCTAATAGCTCAACTAATTATTTTTCTTCCCAACTTTATATTCTTAACCTAGATATTTTTCTAGGAATTATTATATTTTTATATTAATTTTTTGGGTTACTCTGCGATACCTATTTATACCGCGAAATTACCGATGTTTGCACTTTTCTTCCAAAAATTGACTTAATATTAATTATTATAATTTCCTCTCAATTACTCAACATCAATTATGGAATTATTTATTATACCATATTTAACTCATTAATTTTCTAATTTAGCGGTGCAGGTTCTGACATTCATCCCACCTTTTAAGAATTTTGTCTGCAAAATTAGAGACGTACTTGTCCCTAAACTCGGGGTATTGCCGGAGAAGCTCGTCCTCCCGCTCCTAGGTACACTCCTATAGAGTTCTTCCTTTCCATTGCACTTTGTTCATGGGAATGATCTTTCTCCTTAGCTTTTTCTCGCCACGATCGAGGATCTTGAGTGGTCCTACGAGAGTCTTAAGGTTCTCCTGTATTTCCATATCATCTGGTTGCACAATGTGCGAAGGATCAGCTATGTATCTACGTAGCTGTGACACATGAAAAACATCATGGATGTTGGCCAGGTTCGGAGGTAAGGCAAGCCGGTAGGCAATAGGCCCTACCCTACCAAGTATCTAGAATGACCCAATGAATCTCGGGCTAAGCTTCCTCACTCCGAGGGCACGACCAACATCGGTGCCAGGTGAAAATCTCACAAACACGTGTTCACCCTCACTAAACTCCAATGGCCTATGGTGTTATCGTAGTAACTCTTCTGACAACTATGTGCTTGCTTCAGCTTCTCTCTAATCATCTGGATCTGCTGGGTAGTATCTTAGACAAAGTCTAAACCAAACAACTCTTGATCTCCAACCTCAAACTAACAGGTAGGAGTCCTACACCTTTTGCCATATAATGCCTCGTAGGGTGCATGCCCAGGCTAGCATGGAAACTGTTGTTGTACGAAAACTCAACTAATGGGAGAGACTGATCCCACGTTAAGCCTTGCTCCAAAGTGCAAGCCCTCAACATATCCTCAAATATCTGGATGGTCCACTCAGTCTGTTTGTCAGTCTGAGGGTGATAAGCTATACTCAATCTCAACTAAGTACCAAAAGCTATCTGCAGCGCCTCCCAGAACCAAGATGTGAACTTCGAGTCCCTATCACTGATGATACTCTCGGGAATCTCATGAAGCCTCATAATCTTGCGAACATATAGCTTGGCCAACTGCTCTGTAGAGAAGCTCACCTTCATTGGAAGAAAATGGGCAGACTTTGTCAATCTGTCCATAATGACCCAAATAGAGTCGCAACCAGCCTGAGTCTTAGGCAATCCCACAACGAAGTCCATGGAAATACTACACATCTTGGTTACATAAACTGCTATATCCTTCTTCATCTTGGTCCACCAGAAGTTTCTTTTAAGGTCTTGGTACATCTTTGTAGCCCCAGGGTTGATAGTGAATTGGCTTTGATGAGCCTCTAACATCACCTTTTCCGTAATCGGTCCCCTAGGTACCATAATCCTGTTCTGAAACAATAACAATCCATTATCGTTCTAAGTCACACCATCTTGGTTCTTCACATCAAGACATTCTCTTTGCATCTACACCTCTTTGATCTTGTCCATCAACTCATTTTCAACTCTCACAGTTCCATCTCCAAAAGTGCACCCCAAACAAAGAGGTCACTGTCAAGTCTCGAAATTTCTCGATCACATCAAAATCATTAGTCATTAAGCTGGATAGACTAACGGATTTCCGACTCAAAGCATCAACTATCACATTGGCCTTACCGGGGTAGTACTTCAACTCGATGCCGTAGCCCTTAAGAAATTCCATCCACTTCATTGTCTCATTCTTAGCTCCTTTTGATCGCAAAGGTATTTCTAGCTCTTGTTATCGCTGAACATCGCAAATTTCATTCGATTCAAATAGTGCCTCCAAATCTTAAAGGTAAAAATAATAGCAGCCAACTCAAGATCATGAGTCGGGTAGTTCTCTTCATGAGTAACCACAGCACGAGCAACAGGTGTAAAGCAGTTCCTGGCATAGTGGCCCTCCTTGCCACACTTGAAACAAACAATCTTCCCCGTAGCACAAGGTCTCATATGCATCTTCCCGCAACCAGCACACTTCGAAATAGTCGAAGGTCTAGCAAAGTTGCCTGCCTGAGTAGTAGTCCTCTTGAACTGTTGTTAAGGTTTCTTAGCCTGAAGGCCCTTTACTTTGCTCTTGCTATCGAACCTCCTATCTCTAACATGAGTAGAAGAGCTCGCTCCGCTCTTCTCAGACACCTTGGCCTTCTTGGCCTTGCTAACCACACAAACATCCTCAATGTCACGACATTGCTGAATCAAGGTGCTGAAATCTTTGGATGCTGCTCCAACTGTAACAGCCCGTTACGTACCGGTATTGTTAACATTAATTATCATATTAAGTGCAGTTACAATCACAGTAGTTCATTTACAAAAATGCGAGTAAACGTTTTCCTTTTCATTACGCGAGCATTTAAAACAATAATAAAGCGTAACGAATAAAAGCTGTGACCATAACTGAAAACTAAATGCGAAATAATAATATTAATTTCCTAACTATCATATAATACTTTTCTCAAGTCACTAAGGGGTTTTCATAAATCAACATAGCATAAATCTCACTTTTACGGTTTTTATCTATCCAAATATGGTTCAGTCTTTTAGATAGTGTAGAAAATTTGCGTGTCGCAAAACTCTCATCTTTTAGTATGTTATTTTAGACTTAATTATCTATCTAACAAGATATCACACACTCCATAAAGTTCTAGTTTTCTTCGATTATCACCGTTTGAAGTTGGACAAGCAAATCTTCCAGCCAACCTCAAACAGGACACCAAACAACCCTCACTCTTTCAACGATTCTGGACAAACCACTCCACCAATTGCTCTCAAAATTTTATACAATAAACTAGACACTACAATCTTAAATTTTACATATCATGGGTGTAATTTCACCAAGAATTGAGGCGGGAATAATTTTCCCAAAAACAGATACCGACAGCCCCAAGTACAGGGGATTTCTGACAGTCCTCACTTTTCTGCCTCTACAGGTCTGCGTACTACTCCTATGGTTCTCAAATTTTGACACAATGTAGTTGACATCTCAATATTAAAAATAGTGTATGGAACGTCCCTATTGGACTTCTATGGAGGGAGATATGTTCTCCCAAAGTTCACCCAAAATCTGTCATTTTATAGAAATTTCGGCAGCATCTCCTTTGTTTTTCCAACATATCCCACTTTTGTACAAGTGTGTTATCTATCATCAAGGGTATCTAATAGACACGGGTGACACTCAAGGACCAACAATGCCTTGGTGCTCTTACAACCCATCACAATTTATATCCATTTGCTCACTTTGCAATTCATTTCTATAATTATGAAACTTAAAACATTTCAATCACTTTGATCCATTTGCATGCATTCTTTAAACATACTCATAATGCATCAACTAAAATAGGCCTAAAGCCCTTTCATCGTACATCATCTTAAATAATACACAAGATCCAATATTACAATTACAAGCTTCCAATGAAACATAATACAAATAAATCCTCTGATGTACAACAAATAGATCTCCAAAATAAACATGATAATCCATCAACTAAACTTAGACAAAATATAACATAAACAAAGATGAAAATATGCATAATCCTAAATCAACATACAATGTTCATGTACTAAGTCTAGCCTAGGCCAGGTGGCCTCAAAATGCAATATAGGCTCTATGTAACCAATGCTCATCCTACGGGCCTCTTGCCCACTACTCTTGTGCCACTGCCACTACCTGAAATAAAGTCTCCAAAATGGGGTGAGATATACGAATATATCTCAGTAACCCAGAGATTCTGGAGATTACTCCGTCCAATGGCTCACTCAGACGTACATCAATAATATACTACAACAGCCAAAAAAGGATAAAGTAAGAGATTTAGTGAAGTAGGAAAGCATAGGGAGTAAAAATACGATGAAGCTGGAATGGTCGATGCCAAAGCCACGCAACATCTGGCCTATTGGCCTCGGTATATAGCCTACGGGTTCTCATCCAAGGAAGTGTTCCCATAACATCAACCAAGGTACCCTCCATCCATATACACCCGAGACTTTCCTAGAGTGCTCCTCAACAGATGAAACCCCATGACCCCAGGTCAACTGGAATTCCCTCATGGAGACCTATTCGGTGGAAGTCCGTAACGCCCGAAGGCAACAGTCAACTGGCCAAAGACACAGTACATCCTATATACCGCTATACATACAAATATGCATGAATATGTTATAATATACTACCAACATACACCTCCAACCACTACCTCCAAGACGCATGGTGGAGCACACACGGGGACTAAACCCTAGTACCAAGGGATTACCTGATGAAATCTCCCTCACTTGATAGCTCCAATTTAATACGTCACCGAGCTTGGTACAACAAGAAATACCTACACATAGGTCATTCCCATTTAAATTATAACCAACCAATACATATACATGATTATTCAATTGCATATGCATATTTACATAATTACTTACCACAATCCCTTTGGTCAAGGACCAAAGGCAACCCACCAAGCTCAAAGCTCCAAGTTTACGTCCGTGGGAGGCAACCTACAATGATCACACAAGGATCATCAACACAAGGTGCAATCAATCAAAATTACAAAGCACCAAAGTCCACTCCCCCACAAGTATAGGTTCGGCCACATGGCCTAATTCATCAAACCATTTTCTTAATTTTATTTTAAGTTCCCACTAGCATTCTAAGGTTACCACAACACCAATTCAAGCCCTATTTTCCATCCAATTCCATCATAAAAATATTTTCCTCAAATCACCTCATTTAGGCCGAATGCACACACTCACACACTCCAAATATTTTTCCTTCCAATTCAATGCATTCACTCAACATACTACCTATTTCAACACCATTCCTAATCACACAACATCAATTACACAATTTTTGCATCATGAAACCCTATATGCCCTCAAATGGCCGAATTCCCCATGCTAGGGTACCAAATGATTTTTGATTCATTTCGACACTTCTACACACCATACAATCCTATAATCAACTCATACAAACACTCCATAACTCAATTACACAATCATACAACATATCAATTTCACAAAGTCTTGGATTTTCCACTTCAAATTTGTCTAAGTTAGCAATCAAATCCTCAATAATTTTTATGGTTTCTATCACTCTAAAACATCATTCTAAGCCACTTTTATTTAATACACATTTTCCATTTGATCTCTCTAACTATATCAATCCATGTACAATGCTTTAGGTCTCCAAATTTAAATCTACCAAATCACCCAATCAAAAGTGTGAAAACTTACTCACAAGCAAGGCCTAGGAATCCTCCACAACATACTAAAGCATTGGAGGATCAATCAACTCTAAAAACCTTCACTTGGTTGCGGCTGTAGATGTGGAATTTCTCCAAATTTAGTGAGTTTCAAGTCCTAAAACTGCCATGGTTGTGTTTGGAAGGTCCTTTGCTTAAAGTTTGATGTAGTGGAAGTTGGATTTCGGTGGAGATTTGAGTGAGTTTGGAGGGAAAGAAGATTTTGCACCAAAACTTATAAAAATGGGATGAAGCACAATTTTTGGAGAGAGAAAAGGATGAACAGGATGATGAATAGTGCACTTGCACATGTGTTTTAAAGCCATTTAAGTGGAGTGGGTCTCACTGCCACCTCACGCGATTCAAATCTCTCGCCTATTCCACTAAACGTCCGTAAATTTATAAACTATTTAGAAACTCCAATTTTTAACATTAACCATTGACCTTGATCAGATGAATCCAGAGTTTTCCAGTCGTTCGGAGAAATCACAGTTTTAAGCTCTTATGCGCGTTGTAGCACGCTTCCCCAAACACTCTAATTTCCATCAATTTTCACCAGAAATCATATTTCCTAGTCCTATGTACCATTTATAACTTATATCCAAACCTAGAGCTCAAAATTCATTCGACACGCTTTACGATTCAACTGTATCGCGGTATTTTTACCTAGTAAAAATACTATTCGCCAAATTTTCTGAAACTTGCCTAACAACTCAATTTTTCGTTCTGAATCCATTTCCAGTGTTATTTTTCCATTCGAGACCTTCTACTCAATTTTTTTTCCTAGAGTGACGTGTTTGGCAATTTATTATTTTACCCCTCTTTTGTATTTTGACCCTAATTTCAGGATTTTTACTAATCTTACCCTTTAATTCACATTTAATATATAAATATATGTTTTGGAAATACTGAGGTGTTATACCAACAATCTTATCTGCTATCTCCCCACTGAGGCCTCTACGGAATTTAGAAGCCAGAAACACTTGTGACGTCATTACCATCTAAAAAAGAGCAAACTTGGCTAATTCATGGAATTTAGCCAAATACTCATCCACAGTCATCGAGCCCTGTACAAGACGCTCGAACTCTCCCTGCTTGCACTCCATCGCATCATATGGGAAATACTTCCCTAAACATAGCTCCTCAAAGAATGGTCATGTCATGATCTGGCCCTGCATCTCGTATGCCTGAGAGATGTTCATCCACCACTCATGTGCGTCTCCCTCAAGCATGTAAAGAGCGAATAAAAACTTCCTTGGATCAGTACACTGCATCACCCTGAAAATCTTATCCAGGGCCTGCAACCACTTGGCTGCGACAATCGGGTCGTACGATCCATCAAAGGATGGTGGCTTATGCTTGCGAAAGGCATTCAGTCGGCTGTCTCTCATCTCCTGGTCCTCAATAGGCTCGTAGTATGGCTACATCATACCAGTAAGATGACTAACACCTTCCCAGTTACTCTGACCATATCTTCCTAAAAATGGTTTCCTCCACTCCCATTCTCATCCTGATGATGAGGTGGAGGTGGTGGCGATGGCAGCGATGGCGGTGGAGGCAGTGGGGAAGGATACTGGCCGTCATTGCGACCAGTCCTCATCTCCTCAAACATGACCCTCATCATAGTCATGTTTGCCAATCGGTTCGCCTCAAGTACATCCTTAGTGACTTTCTGGTTTGCCTCTCTAACGACATCCATCATGGCCTGGTTGGCCGCTCTAGTGGCCTTCTGATCGGCTTGTCTACCCGTCTGCTTCTCAGCTAACGCAGTCAGGATAGGACCAGGATGACCCTCATTTGTCTCCCGAGTTCTCCTAGAAGGCGTCATAACTCTGCATATGTTCCATAAAGGATAAGTTGTGTGAAACAATGCGCCTAAAATGAAGAGTTCATGTATGCAAGAGTTTTGATGATAACAAACAAGCATAGATGCGACGTCAAAGATAATACAACTCGCAACAATCAAAAGTCCAAGGAAGCAATTCAAACAAGACAACAAGAGCAAAACATTCAACACACAAGATCAAGATTGAAACATGCTCTTGAGAACATAGATCTAAATGTAAAGGTAATTGATTAATGATGCATAAATGAGCTCAAAGGATATTTAACTCTATGCATGCATTATCCATGTCATCAATCACTTGAAAGCTTTAATTATTATGAAAAAGAACCTTGACATATTTCGTAACCTCAAAACATTTTGTACAAGTCAAGGAAATACATTAAAAGTGATTAGAGACTTATAGGAATTATAACACCTCACAAATTTAAACCAAGTAATTAAAATATTAAGTGAGCAATCAAGTGATGGATTAGTGAAAATCCTAAAGATTAGGCCAAAATACAAAGAAAGGGCAAAATGGTAATTAACCAACACGCAACCCTAGGAAGATAAAAATTGAGTATAAGGTCTCATATGGTAAAAATAACCTTGGAAATGGGTTCAGAACGAAAAATTGAGTGGATAGGCAAGTTTCAGAAAAATCAGTGAATAGTGTTTTTCGCGGGTAAAAATATGGCGTTACGATTGCACCGTAAAATGTGCCAGTGGAATTTTGAGCTCTAGGTTTCAAATATGAGTTACAAATGGTCTAATGAGTTAGGAAATATGATTGTTGATGAAATTTGATGAAAGTAAGTCATTTTGGGGAAACGTGACAACGGCGCACGCGATAGCTTAAAACAGTGTTTTCTCCGAACGAATGGAGGACTCTGAATTCATCTGATCAAGCCTAATTAAAGTGGAATAGTTAATGTTAAAAATTAGAGTTTCTGAATAGGCTTTGAATTTACGGACGTTTAGTGAGAGTTTTGACGCGTTTTGAATCGCGTAAGGTGGCGTGGGACCCACCCCACTTGAAAGTCACTTAAGCCACCTAATCCTCTCCATTATTCATAATCTCCTCACTCCCTCTTCTTCCTAAAACTCGAGCCATCAGCCCCCTCCCCCCTTCTCCATGAAAAATTTTCTTCTCTCAATTAATCACTCAAATCCTAACCAAATCCAACAAAGTTTAGCTTGAAATTTGTTGGAAATTGTCTTCCAAAGCCATTGGTGGCCTTGTTGAGCCGTGAAAGTGAGAGGATTTTGAGATCTTCCCCCTCAAAGGCCGAGGCTCACATTGAAGTTTGGGTGTTCTTGGAGTTTTCAAATGCTCCAATGGTGGAGTATGCTTAGGAGGAGTCATTTGCCTTGCATTTGGGTGAGTTATTTCAACATCTCAATGGTTGATTTGTGATTTATGTTTATGAACCCTAAAAGAGGGATTTTATGATGTGTTGTGTTAGAGAGCTCAAATGGAAAATGTCTATTAGATGATAATGCCATAGAATGATGTATTAATGCTAGAAACGCAATGAAAATTTTAGGTGAAATGTGATGATTTTTAACTTAGAATAATTTGATGGTCATGACATGGAATTTTGGAAAAATGTGTTGTGATGTTGATAATGAGTTGTTGTACGATAGAATGATGATATAATGTGATTGGTTGAGTTGAGGAATGGTTGAAAATGGAAAGAAATCCTTTAGAATGCCATAGGGTAAAATTCGAACCTTTGAGGAAAAATTGAGGAATTGATGTTGAAAAATGATTTGGATGATGATTTGTGTAGTTATATGGTGCTTAGATGGGTTGTGTTGTGGTTGGAAAGTGTTTGAATCAATGGGAAAAATGAATTGTGTTAAGAGACCTAAATGAGCCCAAAGTGAAATATTTCGCAAAACGATGCATAAATGTCGTAAAAGGGAAACACGACGATTGAACTAGCCTCTAAGCAACGTAAGGGAGTGTTATAAAATGAGAAAGAAAATTTAGAAAAATAAATCTCCAATTAACACCTATATGGCCGAACCTCCAAGGGAAAAAGGGGAGATTTTGCGGTTTTCGCGTTCTGATGTAATTCGACGCGAAAATGACGAACCGGCACTTGAATTGGCCTATTGACAACCTTATGAGACGTAACAAAATGAGAAAGAAAATTTAGAAAAATAAATCTCAAAATTACACTTCAATGGCCGAACAATCAAGGGAGGATAGGGAGGATTTTTGTGATTTTGCATTTTGATGATATTTGACGCGCACTGATGGATGTACGTAATTGTATAGGTTGTCGTACGTTGACTTGAATCCCGAAACTTGAATCTGGGAGTTACTCTTGGTCTTGGACCAAGTGGATTGAGGTATGTATTTAGTTCAATGCATGTATAATTGTAAATTAGCATGTATTGTTTGAATTATAAAAGATTGGGAATGTCCTCTGTGTAGGCATTCCGCTGTGTACCAAGTTGAGGGATAAGCTGCTGCGGAGCTAGTGAGAAAATTACTTAAGGTAACCTCTTGGTACTGGGACTTGTTCCCCTTTTCTGTTCCACCTTGCCAGTTGATGGCAACGGTAGGAAGTGTGTATGAATAGTATAGAACACATGAGCATGCATGCATTATTGCTATGGGTACTGCGGTACCGAGTCTCTGGCCAGTAGACAGTTTTATTAGCCTTCGGGCAGTTTCGGACTTCCGCTGGATAGGTCTCCAAGAGGGAGTTCCAGTTGACTGCGTGTCATGGTATGTGATCCGGGTAGGAGCACACTAGGAATGTCTTTGGCGTTTTGGTTGGTTTGGGCATCATGGTTGTGGTTTCTGTGAACACACCTTAGATGATACCCATAGGCTTATATATGCCCAGGGCGTACGTGGAATTGGGGTTACCATCCCGTATCGTCGTAGTTTGTTTCTTTATATTCCCCATTTCTCTAAATCTCTTGCTATATCTCGTTTTCAAAGTGGTTGTTTTATTCTATTGATATGCATCAAAGTGAACCATTGGGTGGAGTTTTCTCCAGAACCTCTTGGTTACTGAGATATATTCGTATATCTCACCCCGTCTCGTGGCATTTATTTCAGGAGGTAGCAGTGGAGCAGCGGGCAAGAGGCCCGTAGAGTGAGCATTGGAGTGCTTCATGTTTTGTTTTTATTGGCCGTGTGGCCTGGGCTAGACTTAGGGCATGAACATCTCATATGTATGTTGTATGAGCTTCATTAGCATATTTGTTCATGCCATTTTGCCTAAGTCTAGTAGTTATGTATTTGGTTATGTTGTCATTTGAATTTAACTTGTAATATTGGAAGAATGTAAGTTGAAGTTTAAGTTTCAATTTGTAAAGTGTAAAGCAATATTGTAATCATAATTGATGCATGACTATTTATGATGGAAGGGCCTTAGGCCTATTTTAGGGTATGATTACATGTATGATGAAAATATGCATGAAAAAGGTGTTAGTGATTGCAACTACCTAAGAATGATTAATATGAACTATATGCCTAATGACTATAAACTGGATTGGGTTGTAAGTGTCCCAAGGCGTTGTTGGTCCTTGTGTGTGCCACCCATTGGATTATTATTGTATTATCATGTGTTTATTAGGTACATTTGAGGTTTAAATGATCGTTTACAATTTTGGGATTACTGGATAAACAAAGGAAATTCTGGCGAAATTTCTGTAGAATTGGCAGATTTTAGGCGAACTTCGGGAGGGCATATCTCCCTCCATAGAGGTCCAATAGGGACGTTTTATACGCCATTTTGAAGGTTGAGATGTCCTCTACGTTTTTCAAAATTTGAAGAAATTCTGGGTTGATCTTCTGCCTGAAAAAAATGGAGAAACACGGACTGCTCATGTGCCACTGCACCTGAGGCAGATTCTGGACCGGATTGGGAAATTAATTCCCGCTTCGTTTCTCAGTAAAATTAATCGTGTGATATATCAAAATGAATTTTTAGATGTCTAGTTTGTAGGATAAAAATTTGAGAGCAAATGGTTGAATGGATTGAGTGCAGTAATTCGAGTAATGTGAGTGGTTTGGAGCTGTTTTTGGGGTTGTTTGGCTAATTGCTTATCCAACTTCAAACGGCGATAACTGGAGCTAATGAGCTCCGAATTGAGCATATGATAGCTTGTTGAAAAGGAAATTAAGTAAGACAAAGATATAATCTAAGAAGAGAGTTGGGTTGCGATCGGTTTGGTCGTAAAAAAATTTAGAGTGAAACATGTCCGAATTGGTAAAAAAGTAAAGTTTGGAAATTGGCTAAGTGAGTTTATGGGAACTCCTTAGTAACTTATAATAAGTAATGTGAGTTATAAAAATAGTTTAAATAAGTCTTCCTCAAGAGTTTACGGTTACGGTCACAGCTTTTAATTATTACGCCTTTTATGTTTTAAATGCTAGCGTAATAATCGGAAAAAGTTTATTCGCATTTTTATAAATGAACTGCTGTGATTGTAACTGCGCTTAATATCATAATTAATGTTAACAATACCGGTGTACAACGGGCTGTTACATTTTATGGTATCAGAGTAGTTTTGCAAGGGAACTCTGATAAAGTAGTACTGTATCTTGTATTGCATAGCTATCTGTGAACTATTTATGATTAATGTATATGTGATTCCTCAGTGTGGGTCTGATCAGCTCATTCCTTTGTGTTACATGTACAGATATCATGAGCAGGGCACGGGGTCGCCGTGGAGCTAGAGGTGCAGGTCATTTAGCATCACCAGATCCTATTACTGCAGTCCTGAATGCACTGCAGGAAGAGACTGCTGCCAATAGGACTATGACCGAGACCCTGATGAAAAATAATCAGGATATGATGCATAACTTCATGAATGAGATGAGGGAGGACAGGGCTCGGCATAGTAGGGATGATTCTCCTTCATATACAGCTACGGAGACAGCTACACGTACGCCATCTGTTACTCCTCAGCAAGAAGGGAGTGGTGCTAGTCGTCAGTCTGGTGAGGCTAGTCACCACACTACTGATCCTACTTATATCCCAGAGCCTTCTGTGGATCCTTCTGTTGCTGCTCAATCTTCTGGGATTGCTGGACAAGTGTTGGCTGGTAATAATGAGCAAAGGCTCATCTCTTTTAGAAAGCACAAGCCGTCATCATTTCAGGGGTCAAGGGACCCAAAGGTAGTGACTACTTGGTTGAGAGGTATGGATAAAATCTTCCAAGTTATGGAGTGTCAGGATCCCCAGAGATTGTTGTATTCTGTTTATATGCTTGAAGGAGATGCCCACGAGTGGTGGTACACTGCATCTCAGCCTTTCCTTATTCAAGGGGAAGAGATTACTTGGGCTTTATTTGAGAGACTGTTTCATGAGGAATACTTTCCCAGGGATGTCAGGGAAGCTAAACAGGGTGAGTTTGAAAAGTTGGTACATGGTACCATGACTATTGATGCTTATGTGACAAAGTTTAATGATTTGGTGAAATTTGCCAATACTGCTGTGAGAAACTTTGCAGATCTTGTGACTCAGTGTAAACAGGTTAAAAGTGTTTATAATAGATATCCAAAATCTGGTTCTTTGAGGACATCTGCTCCTCCCGGCAATAATAACAGAGGTGGCTACCATCAA
>NW_026898395.1:0-51750 GCF_033153095.1 Gastrolobium bilobum
GGTCTTTGCGTGTACCAATGTTAATTGCTTTAATCATCATTGAAGAAATGTTGGTTAATGTGTAGGGCCTTTTGTCTTTTAGCTTTCCATAATTGAATTCTAGGATAGAGTGTCTTTGGGACTTCCCAATGCATGGGGTTTGGGAATCACCTTGAGTATGTCACACTCATCATAAGGTGTGTAAGAACAAGTCTTCCCTTTTTATGCTAATTATTGCGCCTAGGGAGATGGAGAAAAGGTGGCTTCACCTTTTTAATCATGCATTGGGGAAGACTTGTGCGCCTAAGGAAGAGGGAAAATGAGCCTACTTTTATGAAGGGAATCTTGGTTTATGTTCCCTTGATGTGTTACCTTGGGAGATGGAAAGACTTGTGTCATGCATGGCTTGAGTGTGTAAGAAGGAAGCTTCCTTTTCCTTGTCATGAGTGCGCCTAAGGTGGGGAAAGCAATCTCATCCCCTTTTTCTCTTTGCTAGGTCGAAGTGGACATGTGAGGAGGGTGAAATCTTCATTCAAATTGTCCAATCACGTGTTGCCACCTCACCTAGGGTTTATTCTTGAATTGGGTTGGGCTTGGTGAGTGTTTGGGCCCATTAAGTTAATAAGTGTTGGACCATTTGTAATTGGGTCAAGGCTAGGTGGTGTGGGCTTGGATCTTGGTCTAGATACTAATTGGGCCATTTCTTTTAAAATGGCCTTGCATTGCTTTGGGCTTAAATCCTTTAACTTAGTCATATTCTTAAGTAGGTTGGGCTTTAACTTTATTTGGGCTTTAACCCATATTGGGCTAAGTTATTAATTATCTTATTTAAAGTGGGTTCTAACTTAGGACTAATGTTGCTTATTCAAAGCTACTCGTTCACTGAATATGGACTTGATCCCTTTTCATTTCATTTCATTAGGCTAATTTCGAGTACAAGATTTTTGGGTTATTACATCCACCCTACCTAATAAAATTTCCGTCCCGAAAATTACAACTATTCTAGGTCGGGATACTTCTGTCGGATCTCGTCTTCTCGCTCCCAGGTTGCCTCTTCGGGAGTCCTTCCTTGCCATTGTACCTTTACCATTGGTATCACCTTGCTGCGAAGGTGCATCTCTTCTCTGTCTAGAATCTTGTAAGGTACTACCGGAATCTTCAAGTTGGGTCTTACTTCCACAGCATCTGGTAACACCACATGTGAGGGATCCGCCAAATATTTCTTCAACTGGCTTACATGGAATACATCGTGAAGATTTGCCAGATTGGGTGGTAATGCTAACTGATAGGCTACCGGTCCTACCCTTTTCAGAATCTGATAGGGACCGATATAGCGTGGGCTTAACTTCTTTACACCGAGAGCTCTACCAACACCAGTAACAGGGGAGAGCTTGATGAACACATGATCCCCTACTTCAAATTCTAGGGGTCGGTGCTTCAAGTCATAATAACTTTTCTGCCGATCTTGGGCTTTCCGCAACCTGTCGCGGATCATCTTAATCTGCTCTGTCGTTTCTTTCACCATGTCCGGCCCGAACATTTCTCTGTCGCCCACTTCTTCCCAGCATACAGGTGTACGACACCTCCTTCCATAAAGTGCTTCATACGGGGCCATACCGATACTGGCATGATAACTGTTATTGTAAGAGAATTCTGCCAATGGCAGATACTGATCCCAACAACCTTCCTTCTCTAAAGCGCAGGCTCTTAACATGTCTTCAAGTGTTTGTATTGTTCTTTCTGTCTGCCCATCTGTTTGGGGGTGATATGCCGTGCTCAATCGCAGTTGGGTCCCAAACGCCTGCTGTAATGAATACCAGAACCGGGACGTAAACTTAGGATCCCGATCACTGATTATGCTCTCAGGGACGCCATGTAATCTTACAATCTCTTTTACATAAATCTGAGCCAATTTCTCTGTCGTGTAAGTTCCTTTTACCGGTATAAAGTGAGCTGATTTGGTCAATCTGTCGACCACTACCCAGATGGCATCATAGCCTGCTTGAGTTCTGGGTAGGCTGGTTACGAAGTCCATAGATATACTCTGCCATTTCCACTCGGGGATGCTCAAGGGCTGTAGGGTGCCTGCCGGCCGCTGATGCTCAATCTTTACTTTCTGACACACCATGCACTTGCTTACGTATCTTCCCACATCTCTCTTCATTCCTTTCCACCAGAAATTCTTTTTTAAGTCTGCGTACATCTTGGTGGCTCCTGGGTGTATTGAGTATTGGCTCTTATGTGCTAGCTCCATGACTTCCTCTCTCAAGAGCTTCGTAGGGACAACTATTCTCCCTTGGAAGGTAATTATACCTTGCTGGTTCAGGCTCACACCAGATTGATTCCTTAGCCTCTTTAAACAGTCGACGGCTTGCTGAGCCTGTTTGATCTTTTCTAGTAGTTCGTCGGTGATCTGCACCGCCCAATATTCGGCCTCGCATTCGCTATTCATCACTGCTAGGCCTAAGTTTTGGAAGTCCTCTATCAGTTGATGCTCGACTATCATCATGCTTGTGACCATTCTGGTTTTTCTGCTCAAGGCATCTGCAACTACGTTCGCCTTGCCGGGATGGTATTGCAATTCAAAGTTGTAGTCCTTTATGAACTCCATCCAACGACGCTGTCTCATGTTCAGTTCTTTTTGATCGAACAAGTACTTGAGGCTCTTGTGATCGCTATAAACTGTTGTGGTTGCACCGTACAGGTGATGACGCCATATCTTCAGGGCAAACACGATCGCTGCTAGTTCTAGATCGTGAGTGGGGTAGTTTTCTTCATGCGGCTTCAACTGTCGGGATGCATATGCTACTGGTCTGCCATGCTGCATCAGTACACATCCCAAGCCTATCTTGGAGGCATCACAGTATACCTCAAATGGTTCCTCCGGGTCTGGCAGTGTCAGTACTGGAGCTGTAGTCAACATTCTCTTTAACTCTTGGAAACAAGCTTCACATTCCTCGGTCCACACAAAAGGGACCTGCTTTCTTGTCAATCGGGTAAGTGGCAATACCCGCTTCGAGAATCCTTCAATGAATCTCCGATAGTATCCTGCTAGTCCAAGGAAGCTCCTTATCTCTGTGACAGTCTTTGGTCGTTCCCAATCTACTACTGCTTCAATCTTGTTGGGATCCACTGCTACTCCTTTCTCTGAAATTACATGTCCAAGAAACTGAATCTCTGGCAACCAGAATTGACACTTTGATGGTTTCGCATACAGTTGTTTCTCCCGCAATACCTGTAGCACAATTCTCAAGTGTTCTTCATGCTCCTCTTTGCTCTTCGAGTATATCAGTATGTCATCGATGAATACGACCACGAATCGATCCAAGTAAGGTTGGAAGATCTGGTTCATGTAGCTCATGAATACTGCCGGGGCATTAGTCAATCCGAAGGGAATGACCAAGTACTCATAGTGCCCGTATCTTGATCTGAAAGCTGTCTTCGGGATGTCCTCCGGTTTGATCCGGATCTGATGATATCCTGATCGAAGATCAATCTTCGAAAACACCTTTGCACCTCTTAACTGATCAATTAAGTCCTCGATACGAGGCAATGGGTATTTGTTCTTGACAGTCACTTTGTTGAGTTGCTGATAGTCTGTGCAAAGTCTCATTGATCCGTCCTTCTTCCTTACGAATAGAACTGGTGCTCCCCACGGGGATACACTGGGTCGGATGAAATTCTTCCCTAGCAGGTCTTCTAATTGCTTCTTCAATTCTACCAATTCAAGGGGAGACATACGGTAGGGTGCAATTGAGATTGGTCCAGTCCCGGGAATAAGTTCAATAGAAAACTCCACTTCCTTTTCAGGGGGAAAGGTGGTAATGTCGTCAGGAAATATATCCTCGAATTCTTTGACCACGGGAATGTTCATCAACGGGATCTCGCTCGCACCTACTAGACCGGCTATTAGCATGAGAGTGCAATCTCCCGATTCGACCGGTGGAGTATTGGGGAGTGGGGTCCCCATCATATCCCCGCCGACTATTATACTTCGGCTGTTACAATCAATTACTACGTGTTGTTTAGCCAGCCAATCCATTCCCAAAATCAGGTTCAGTTTGGCTAAGGGGAGGATTATGAAGTCTTGGTTGTACTTTTTTCCTTTGTATCTGAATTCTACACCTCTACATGTGAAGTGAGACGCTGTCACTTCCCCCGTCGCAGAGGTGACTTGCATAGGGGATTGCATTGGGCTCATAGTTAGGTTAAAGGCTTTTGCCACATAATCAGCAATGAAGGAATTGGTCGCACCAGAGTCAAATAAAACAGATAGTTCTTCATCACATATATTGATCGTACCTTTAACTAGTTCGGCCGCCTGGTCCGCCACATGTTGATCCAGCGTGTACACTCTGCCCACTCTTGGCGCCTCAGCGGCTGTCTGTTGTTCTCCCCATTGTGGACAATCTTTGATGAAGTGTCCTTCTTGGCCGCACTTGTAACATTGTGTCGACCCATTCAAACAGTTGCCAAAATGGGCCTTCTTACATTTGGGGCAATTGGGAGCCCTGTTGCCATTTCCCCGAGGATTCCCGGGCCTCTTGAACTTGTTACCATCACGCCTGGGCTGCCACGGTCTGACTTCGCGTTTTCCTCTCCATTGCCCATTCTTAGCCATCGGAGCTTTGGTTCCAGATCCGCTGGTTTCTGCAGGCTTCCTTGCTTGCAATCCTATCGCTTCCACCTTTCTACATCTGTTCACCAGGGTGGCTAGGTCACAGGGGTCGTTGCCAGCTACCAGTTCCGCAATCCTAGCGGATAAACCCCTTTGAAATTTTGCTGCCAGGAAGTCTGGCATGGGCATAGTTCCTCGGTAAGTTGCCAGTCGGAGTAGTTCGTTGAATTTAGCATGATACTGATCCACCGTCATGGTTCCTTGCACGAGTCGATCAAACTCGCCTTGCTTGCTATCCCGGATTGACATCGGGAAATACTTCTCCAAGAACATTTCTTCGAACATGGCCCACGAAATTGCCACATTTTGCATCACCAAGGGTTGGGACGCATTAGCCCACCAATGATGGGCGTCTCCTTCCAACATATATACTGAGAATAGCACCTTTTGATCATCGGTGCATTGAACCACTCTGAATATTTTGTCCATGGTCTGTAGCCACTGCACAGCTACTATTGGATCGTGTCCTCCCTGAAAGGAGGGCGGCTTGTGCTTCCTAAATGTCAGCAGTAGATCTTGATTATTTCGGCCAGCCGCTCCATGTTCTGGCTGCGGTTGGGGTCCGCCACTACCTGTTCCTCCAGTGCCTGAGCCACTTGCGACGTTATTATTATTGGTCGCGTTGTGAGGGTGGCGCCTGATTTCATTCAGAATATTTTGGAACATTTCCCCTGCATTAGTCTGCATCTGGGTAATGGTGTCCCGTAAGGTGTTAATCTGGCCTTGTATGTCCTCTTGTCCTTGCGGGTTACTGCGAGTAGGTACCCTACGTGGAGGCATAATGCTGCACATATGTTACAGGTAGAATAAAGGAGTTAGAGTGTAATTCTCATCCTAAAGATCAGAAATTTGCTCTGATACCATAAAAATGTAACACCCTTAATGAGGCCATCAAAGGTGTAACATTGCTTGACATTCAATGCGCGGAATCCATGTACTTAAGCGTGGTTAACTTAAAATTTACTAATGGGAATTAATTTCGTTCATTCCCCTAACTTATCTATTCCTCTAGTCATGAGTTTCTCTTTTTCTTTGTCTACGGTCTACTTACAAATTAATCTCTACTTGGTTACCCTACTTATACTTATGCGCTATTTTAGGAGCTCACTTACATGATCATAATTTTAGTGTTGACTACTACCCAGTGGGTAGTTACTTAAGTGTCTTATGCGGATAATGGCTTATGTTACTTAATCTTTCCTACTAAATTCATAAGTCCATAAAAACATAAACATTAGTTCCAAACAACCAAACATATCATGTAATGCATCATATAACATATTGCAGTCAAACCTCACTTTAACATAAAGGGGTGGCAACCATAGGGTAGCCGCTTCAACAACCATAAATCACTTACACTTTTTCGCTTTGTAAATTCTTCCCGTAGGTGCTGGATTCGGCCAAATGAAGGTCCTAGTATCTTGGATCTCTTTTCAAGCTTTGGTTTGTCCTAGCCACATATTCAACCTTAGTACATGGTTCTAAAATTAAAAGATCTAAACTTTAATATTCTTCATGTCATAGGTTCGGCTCTCTAAGGATGAAAATGCCTAGGAGATAATTTTTACTAATTGTTTTCATGCATAAGTCATATTCTAGGGCATACATTTCGGCCACACATCATGGTATTAAGAAAACCTTCACATATTTCCCCTTTAGGTTTATTAGGGTTCGGCCATTTAGAGGGTGCATGCCTAGGGATAATTTTTGACAACATGTTCATGGGTCTAATACTCATCAAGTTCGGCCATTTAGGGTTAATGCCATTTAGGTGGTGATTCTTCAAGTAATGCTTTCCTACGTGTTGTTTAGAACATCTACTTCAACACTTTTCATATTACCTTAAAGAACATATTCAATATCTAGTCGGGTACATATAGATTCGGTCATTTAGGGTTAGGTTGCTTAGTAAATATTGTGAATATTTAGAGGGTGCATGCATACCTTTGAGGTTCGGCCATTTAGGGATGATATACTTAAGAGGTGATTTTAAAGATGAAAGATGCATGCATGACTTTATTAGTCCAAGATCTAGTCATCTAAACTAGTTAGAGTTCATTCTACTCACTTGAAGGGATAAAAGGGTTCATGAAATCTTACCTCAAAGATGATGTCTAAAATATAACTCCAACTTGATCTTCAAGTAGTCCTCTAGGATTGAGAGTTGCTTCTAACCTCTTCTTAATCTTTCTTTACGTAAGTCTAAGAAGAGAGGAGAGGTGTTGGTTCACTTGTTTCTTGTTTATGAGTGGGTGGCTAGAAGTGAGGGAGTGTGTCCTTGCTTTGGTTCTTTAGGTAGTGTACGGCTAGGAAGGGGAGAGGCCTTTGTTTGTACACCTTTTTCTTCAAGTCTCCCTAATCATCATGCCTAGGATAGGATAGGCTAGGTCTTGGTTGAGTGTGGGGTAAGCAAGTCTCCTCACATTGTTCAAGGTTGTCATAAGCATGGGGAAGGGGTAATGATAGTGTGTAGAGTGTAGGACACTCAAGGTGTCATACACATGGGGGACTCTTGCATTCCTACCTAGAAACCAAAACTTCATCATTATTCAATTAGGAAGTGGTGCGCGTGAATCGAAGGGGTTCTATGTGTGTAGCGCCTAAGTGGAAGGAAGATAAGGCTCACATTAATTGCTTGAAGAGTGGTGTGCATGGGGAGAAGAACTTTTGTATGACATGCCTTGGTTAGGGAAACGAGGTGCATCCTTAATTACTTTGGGGAATGAGGTGCATGGGAAGGAGGAAGGTCTTTGCGTGTACCAATGTTAATTGCTTTAATCATCATTGAAGAAATGTTGGTTAATGTGTAGGGCCTTTTGTCTTTTAGCTTTCCATAATTGAATTCTAGGATAGAGTGTCTTTGGGACTTCCCAATGCATGGGGTTTGGGAATTACCTTGAGTATGTCACACTCATCATAAGGTGTGTAAGAACAAGTCTTCCCATTATCGATGAACTCATGTTGATAACGTTATCCTCTGACTTTTCCTTGCTGTCATGCTTTTGGATGGTGGATATATGCTGACATGGTTTGTCTCTGTCGGATTAAGAGGATGAATGTGATTTTTTATTTTAATGATAATAAAATCTGGGAAATGAAAACGGGCAAAAATGGGTGTTTACAGTTGCCCCCTCTTTAATTATTTTTACATCATAATATAAATAACAATGGTTTTTCATATTATCACAGTAAAGAACAAGTAAAGACGTGAGTTCTAATTTTTGCCCACGAAATATATGAGGTGGTGGATAAAGACAAACAATAACGAGCGCAAGGTCTCAAAAAGGTAAACTGTGATGGCGCTGGGGTTTGATTCATGGTTGATGGCTATAACAGCCTGTTACATACCGGAAATGCTATCATCGCATATGGTATTAAGCGCAGTTACAATCACAGTAATTGAGTTAATTAGCTTACGGGTAAACTTTTTCTTTTATTACATTCTTTTCTTTAAACATTAACCATTTCTGTAATCAATTAAAACAACACCATAATTATAAATGCAAAACTCGCAGAATTATAAAACTTATTAATTACAACCTCTACAAGTAATACCATTCAATCAAGGTTGTAAAAGACTCATTTTCAAAATTTTGTACAGTGGGAATCGATTCCCAACAGCCAGGAATCGATTCCCATCAGCTACAATAACAGACAGTGGCCAAAATTTGACTCCCATGTTTTTAGGAATCGATTCCCATCCAAAGGGAATCGATTCCCTGGAGCAGAGGACGTAAAATTCAACCACTGTGATATTGAGAATCGATTCCTTTCAAGTGGGAATCGATTCCTTTACTGCAGAAACACATTTTGACAGCTTTTAAAACACAAAAAGGGTGATGTAATCCACTCCTAACACCTTAATACTCATTATACCACTTACACAAGATCTAATGTAGGCTCTAGGCCCTTCCATCATGCATATTCATTAATCAATGCATCAATTACCATATTTCGCAATTCCATTTCCATTTAAACCTCAAATGACCAATTTTACATCACAAGTCTTCAAATGTCTCAAAATACAACAGGTGTGGTCATGGACAAGTCTCATGCTCACCAAAATACTAATATAATCCAAAGGCATAAAATATACATGAATTACAATGTCTTAGCATATAGTTATGAACACCCAAAAGCATGAACCATATAACATGCAATATGTTCATAACCTAAGTCTAAAATATTAAACATTATGCTATGTGCATCAAATATAGTCCTCCAAAATGTCATGCTCTCCATATGCACATCATGCTCAGCTCATCCACTAAGCGGGCCTTTTGCCCGAAGATCCTCTATGCTCATTATAACCTGAATTGATGTCCCCAAAGGCAGGGTGAGATATACAAATATATCTCAGTAAACCAAGGGTACTAGAGGATCACTCCACCTCATGGCTCAGTCAATGTGCAACAAATAACATCATGTAAAATGCATAACATACAAAATCACAACAACTGGGCACAAATCCAAGAACATCCACATAAGGATTCCGTTCAAGGACCCCATCATATACTGGTGCCGCTCCCAGAGTCGACCCCATGGCAAAACCCAACTGGAACTCCTCATGAGCCCTATCCAGCGGAAGTCCCACGTTTGGATCATCCTGGTGCCGCTCCCAGAGTCGGCCCCACGGCAAAATCTGACCGGAATCCCCAAAGGATATCTCCAGTGGAAGTTCAAACCACACACATCTACTGGCCAGAGATCACAAATAAATCACACAACATGCTCCAAGCATGTCACAAAATCAAGCAATAATGCATGAACATACATATTCACACAATGTCAAAAGCACAAAATCCAACCACGACCTTCCACTAGGTGTGGTGGAGCACACAGGGGATTAAAATCCAAGTTCCAAAGGTTTACCTTAACTCCACAAATTTTTGCTCTTCCACGTAAGCTCCGAGCTTAATCCACTTCCATTGATTCTGTGCGAGATAACCTATATTCAACAATTAACCAATATCATGAATACTTGCATACCATCAATACAAGTCAAAACAATGATTCTCAACACAACAACTTTGGCCAATGGTCAACTTACATTTAATTCGATTACCTTAACTATTTTAGTCATTAAACTAACTCATCATTTATGCACCAAGGCATCACTCATTGGTTTTACAATATTTTTCACACCATTTTCCTCCAATTTCCCTTATAGATCGAATTACCCCATACACCATACATCCCACATTCTTCCTTCCAATTCCACTATATCACAATATACTATCATCCATTTAAACACCATTTAACACCATACGTCAACTATACCATTTTTATCCATGACCACAATAGGTCAAATTGCTCATGCCCACCAACCTAGGGGCATTTCAATCCAATTCAACACTTTCACATATCATACAATCCTATTATTAATTCATACTAATGCTCCCTAATTCAATTATCCACTCCCATCATCATACCAATTCATAAAGTCTTGAAAACTCATCACAAAATTGTCCAAGTTAAAATTCTCAAATCACAATAATTTTTATTACATCAATCATCATCATTTATCATTCTAAGCATTAAATTCCAAAGGAGACATACCATTTAATGCTCCTAACTACCACAACTCAACACACATCATCAAAACCCTCATCCAACTTATGATCTTCATTAAAACTAAAAGAGAATGGGAAAACTTACCACCAATAGCTTCCAATGGTCCAAGGGAATGATTTCCAACCAATGGTTCAACACAAGAATCTCCAAAATTTCACCAAAATGTCATAATTTTTGTGGCTGATTTATGGGCATAACTCTTCACACAATGATCCCCACAAGGTACACTCTACATGAAAGTCACTCACAATCTCAAGGGGAACAACTTTGTAGTTGGAAGTTTCTCTCAAAAGTGTCTAGAAAATGAGTTAGAAATTCAAAAGCTTAAATGCCCTATTTCCATGGTTTTGGTCGACGGGGAGAAGAAGAAAGAGAGGAGAGAGAATCTGACTTTTTGAGTTTAAGTGATCACTTAGTCACTTAAAACTCCTATGTGGGTCCCACACGTGAATTAACTTTCTTTAATCATTCATTTTAACCCACAAATTCATAACCTACGTATTTTTCTCGTTCACGTCATATTTTTACTTCCTAAAAATATTGATCATATTTTCACGCTTATCGGTACAATTATACCGCAGTATTTTACACCCATAAAATCATTATTCATCAAATTTTCTGAAACTTGCCTATCCACTCAATTTTTCGTCTTGAATCCATTTCCGGCATTATTTTTACCATTTGAGACCTTCTACTCAATGTTTTATGCTTAGGGTTACATGTTTGGTAAATTACCATTTTGCCTTTTTGCGTATTTTGGCCCTAATTTCAGGATTTTCACTAATCCTCCCCTTTTAATCAACATTATCACATATGATTATACATCTAGAAATACGAGGTGTTATATTCACCCCTCATTTTATAAATTTTGTCCGCAAAATTAAATCATACATATCCGCTAACTCAGGATACAGCCGGAGAATCTCATCCTCTCGTTCCCAAGTAGCCTCTTCAAGTGTACGACCTTTCCACTGAATCTTTAACATAGTGATTACTTCACTTCTTAATCTCTTTTCATCGCGTTCCAGTATTTAAATGGGACCAATAGGAGCCTTCAGGTTCTCCCGAATTTCAATACCATCCGGTATCACCCCATGTGATTATCCGGAACGTAACGTCGCAGTTGCGAACTTTCCCTGATTGACCAATTCATTCTTACTAGTTTGGTTATCTTACATATATAGCCCATAATTTCTTTTCGAAGGTGTGCTAACCTAGTTAGCTTATCAACAAATATCCACATAGGATCATATCCAGTCTAAATCCAGGGCAATTCAATCCATCATTTTCCTAACATTCAATCTCTGCCCCTCAAGGACTTATCATTTTCTGACACATTTCAACCAGCAGTTACCTTCAATTAAGTTTTTCTCTTGTGAACTCTAGAACTTCTTCCATTAACTTCTGTTTTAGTCCCATTAATCACATAGCCTTACATATACAACCCCAGTTTATAATTATCTTAGTCCACATTAAATACCATTCGATATCTCAACAGTTCCTCAGTGCAATGTCACCGATAAATCATATAGTTTACGCTCATGGTAATTTCGTTCTCAGAGGTAATAAATCCCATTCACAGCCTTTAGCCCCAGGTTGTACATACATGTATTTCTACCCATATTTATGTTTGAATGGCACATAAATGGTGAAATGAAATGCTTATGAAATTGAAAGATACATGAAGGAAATGTGTGTGGGATCTATATTGAGATTATAGAATAAGATGTAAACCTAGTAGTTGATGGAAATCTTAGGCATAGTGCCTTTAAAGTGAAAACCAATGATAAACTGTATGTTGAGCCTTGAGATGGCTAAGTTAATGGCAGGTGTGGCCTTGTATGTAGAAAATCATGAGTGAAATTGGTGGTTTAAGGCTCTGAATTGGCCAATGTTATAAATAGAAATTGTAATGTGTGATCCATATAATAACAGTGAAATGTGTTGAGAAATTGGTTCGCCAACGTGTTTTGGTGGAAGTTAGTAAACCTGAAAGGTCTAATGCAAGTGTAAGGTACAGGAATGGTTCCTGTTGTGTATTAGGTGCAGGATTGAAATTGCACGCTGTAGGTTGAGAACCTGAAGAAAATGTATGTGTATTCAACTTGTGGCTAAATGCCGTAAATGGGGATTGTCCCATCAGAAAATGAAATTGCAAATGAGCATGAACTAAATGATGACTCAGTGAATTGCACTGAGAAGCTGTTGAGAGTCCATAACAGTGTGAAATGTGGAATATGATGTATAGAGAAACTGGTTGTTGGATAAAGTTAGACTATGTGATGAGTGTTGCTAAAAAGGAATTCCCTGACGAAAGTGCTAGAGTTCACTGGAATAAAATTAAATTGATGATTAAGTATAGGATGAAATGTGTCAGTGATTGATAGTTGCCTGTGAGGCACGAATTGTATTAGACTGGATATGATCCTATGTGGGTCTGTTGACGAGCTAAACATGTTAGCAAAATCTTCAAAAGAAATTTTGGGGTCTATATGTAATATAACCCAACTTGTGAAAATGAAATAATGATGCAGTTGAAAATTGCAACTGCGATGTATGCTCCGGTTGTTCACATATGGTGGCACCGGATGATGTTGCAATCGGGAAGGATTAAAGACTCACATTGGTCCTTTGAAATGCTGGGCCATTGCGAAATGAGGCTCAAAAGCCAGAAAATTGTGAGGTGAATGATTCAATGTGAAGCCCGTATGCTTGGGAAAAGCTACTTGGGAACGGGAGACTGAGATTCTCCGGCTGCATCCTGAGTTAGCATGTAAGTATAACTTAATTTTGCGGACAAAATTCTAAAAAGGTGGGGTGAATATAAAACCTCTTAAATTTAAATATGAAATTATATGCTATAATGTGGGTTAAAAGGGAAGGATTAGTGAAAATCCGAAAATTAAGGCCAAACTGAGTAAAAAGGGCAAAATGGTAATTTACCAAACACGTATCCCTAGGCATGAAAAATTGGGTAGAAGATCTCAAATGATAAAAATAATGCCGAAAATGGATTCAGAATGAAAAATCGAGTGGATAGGCAAGTTTTGAAAATTTTGATGAATAGTGATTTTTTCGGTGTAAAAATACTGCAGTATGAGTGTACCGTTAAGCGTGAAATTTTATCAACATTGTTAGGAAACAAAAATATGCCTTGAACCAGAAAAATATGTGGATTGTGAAATTATAGTTGAAATTGATGTTTGAATTAAAGTTAAAACGCGTGTGGGACCCGCTTACCCAAAAAAGCCACTTAAGTCTTCACTTTCCTCACAAACCTCGCGATCTCTCTCTCCTCTTTCTCTTTTCCCTGCGTGAGTTCTTTCCCCCATTGAAGGCTTTCAAGCTTTTCATTCAAACCATCACTTCCCTTGGCCAAATCCTTTGAAATTTATAGTGAAATTCATTGGAAAACCTATTCTAAAGCCATTGGTGATACCCTCTAGCCTTGAAATCGCTTGTTGGCGGGGTTGTGGCTTAGGGCAAAATCTGAAAATTGGGGAAAAAGGATGTTCATGGAGGCAATGGGCCTCTAGTTGCTTGGTGAAGCCTTGGTGGAGTCTAGAGCCGTTTGTGAGTATATTTACATAGTTTTATGGTTGATTTCATGGATCAAAATATATGAATCTTATTCTTGTAATTGTTGATTGGTGATGATAGGAGGTTCAAATGAAAAAATTGCATTACTAAAAATGTCTTAGAATGACTTGCTTGAGTTAGAAATGCTATGAAAATTTAGGTGAAAATGTTGAGTTTTTAACTTAGAAAAAATAAGTGTCATGAAAGTGGAGAAATGAGTTGTGTAAAATTGTGTAGTGAGATGTTGTAGAGTATGATTATATGAGTGTTGAATTGTTAAATGATGATGATGATTGATGAAGTAAAATTTATGGTGATGTGGGAATTTTAACTTAGGCAATTTTGTGATGAGTTTCTAGACTTTATGAAATTAGTATGTGGTGTAATTGAACAATTGAATCATGAACCATTGGTATAGGTTAATAAGGGGATTTTATGTCATGTGTAAGTGTTGAATTGGATTGAAAATCCTTTGGGATCCTAGAATGAAGAATTCGACCTATTGAGGTCATGGATGGTTAGATTATGTAAAAATGATATAAGTGATGTTGTATGATGGCAATTGGGGCTTAAATGAATGGTAGGTTTATATGGTGTGGTTAATTGGCTAATGATGATGAATTAGGAAAGATAAGAGTAAATAACCTTGGCCTAAGTGATTCTAATTGATTAAGAATTGTGAAATTGATGTGTTCTTGTAAATGGTTGATGATCATGTTGTGGATCATATAGGTTGCCTCTCTCGGACGCTATAGAAGCGGAATTAAGCTTGGAGCTTATGTTGAGGAGCATTGGCTTCGAAACGAGGTAAACCTTTGGAACTTGGGTTTTATTCCCTCGTGTGTTCCACCACACCTAGTGGAAGGTTGTGGTTGGATTTGATGCCTTTGATTATGTATAAATGTATGTTCATGCATTATTGACATGATTGTGTGACATTCTTGGAGCATGTTGTGTGATATAATTGTGATCTCTGGCTAGTAGATGTGTGTTGGTTTGGACTTCCGCTGGAGATATCCTTTGGGGATTCCGGTCGGGTTGTTACCGTGGGGCCGACTCTGGGAGCGGTACCAGGATGATCCAAACGTGGGACTTCCGCTGGATAGGGCTCATGAGGAGTTCCAGTTGGGTTTTGCCATGGGGTCTTCTCAACCATGGGAGAGGCACCAGGAAGATTCCGGGAGTTATATGATGGGGTCCTTTAAGGGAATCCTGATGTGGATGTCCTTGGATTTGTGCCCAGTTGTTGTTGTGTGATATTTGTATGTTATGCATTTTATATGATGATCATTGTATGCACATTGAGTGAGCCATGGGGTGGAGTGATCCTCTAGTACCCTTGGTTTACTGAGATATATTTGTATATCTCACCCCGCGTTTGGGGACATCATTTCAGGTCATGTTGAGCATGGTGGATCTTCGGGCAAGAGGTCCGCTTAGTGGAGGAGTAGAGCATGAGGTGCATTTGGAGAGCATGACATATTGAAGGATTCCATTTGATGTACATAGCATAGTATTTAATATTTTGGACTTAGGTTATGAACTTGTTGCATGTGGATATTGACATGCTCTTGTATATTTATGACTATATGTTAAGTCCTTTAAAATTGATGTATAGTTATGCCTCTTGTCATTTTGTATTTTGAGTGAGCATGGGACTTGTCCATGGCCACATATTTGTATTTTGAGGCATTGGAAGACTTGAGTTGTAAATAGACCATTGGTTGTGTAAAATGGCTATGATATTGCAAATGGTTGTAATGATGCATTGATTAATGAATATGCATGATGGAAGGGCTTAGAGCCTACATTAGGACATGTGTAAAGTGTATATGAAGTAGCAATGTGTTAAGAGTAGGTTAGACCACTCATTTTGGGTCTTAAAAGTTGTCATCTGTCATTTTTGCTGCATAGTAATCGATTACTTTTCACTGGTAATCGATTACCTGCAACAGGGAACGAAAAATTGAGCTTCTGTCTTCAAAGTAATCGATTACCAGAGCATTGGTAATCGATTACCTAGTTCAGTAATCGATTACCAATCTCTGGTAATCGATTACCAGAGAACAGGGGAGCCCAATTTGAGGTTCTGACTTTTACAGTAACCTTTGGTAATCGATTACCTCAAGGATGGTAATTGATTACCACTGTGTTGAAATTTGAAAATGTGTTTTCTAAAAGCTAAAATGAATGGTATTTCTTAGAGAGTTGATGTTGAGTATATTTTATGCTTCCGCGAGTTTTGCATTTACAATTATGGCATTGTTTTAATTGATTACGGAAATGGTTAAGGTTTAAAGAAAGGAATGTAATAAAAGAAAAAGTTTACCCGTAATTTAATTAACTCAATTACTGTGATTGTAACTGCGCTTAATACCATATACAATGATAACATTACCGGTATGTAACGAGTTGTTACACCTGGTAAGGGATCATCTCCCCGAACTCCGAGTATATGACCTGGTACTTCAGTCACACTCGACGGTTCATGACGAGGCAGGTTGCAAAGATTGGTCATGTTGTACATATTGTTCTCGTTTCCATCATCCACGTAGTATAATTATATTTACTATTATGTAATACTTTACGTTTTCTAATTATGTTACTGTATTTTTTGACACGGGTTGACGGGGTTGAGTGGATATGGTCGATGCATTCACCACAGATGCGCGCACAGTGCGATGATGACCGGGTTCAAGAGGTTTGTGACCAGTTACTTCGTGCTCTTAAAGAGTTTGGTCGTGTTGCCAACCCTGACCCTACTGCACCATCTGGCCTATTAGTTAATGTACCAGATTTCGAGTTAGATATATCACCTCATGCGAAGGAGGGAAGGGGAATTTTTCGTTGACGACCGCGCATTGAGCAGGAGGCTTATGAGATCCAGCCACCTGGTCTGCGAGGCGATGGTGTTTATAAACCACCCATGTGGCCTACTATGGCCTTTACTCCTATTCAGTGGTTTTCGACATAGATAGCGGTACAGATTCCCACACAGATGCTGGTACAAATGCCCACACAGATGACTACACAGGTCTTTACATAGATGCCGACGGATATGCCCATGCAGATGCCCACGCAGATGTCGGTACACCCACACCCAGATAGATCTTTCGAGTTTGACCTACATTTTCCTCCACACATTCAAACACAGTTTCCTTCTTATTATCAATGGATGGGCACAATGTTTGATCAGGGTACGAGTTCGAAGAGTACGCAGACCCCACCATGTGGAGTGTTCGGCGCCTATCATCATGTACATGGGTTTTTAGCATTCAGCGCGTATCACGACACATAGTCGAGTAGTGTTGCTGCAGGGGTGTACGTTCCGGGGGAGCCCACACAAACCTCCCGCAGTCCACATCAGTCAGGACAGGACACACAAGACACACATGATGACTTTCTACAGGCAGAAGTAGAAGATTTCGACATTAGGCACGATCCTGATGCACAAAGAGTTGGTGATGTGATTCGTAGGAACCCAGACCAAGATGCGCGTTCGAGAGCGTGGCCTACATATACTCCACCATCATAGATGGTGTATTTTCGGTGTCATTCCATTACAATGTTTCTATTCTACCCTATTTATACATTATCGTATTTATGGAATACTGTATTTATCTATGTTTATGTTTTAGGAATTCATGGATTACTGTATTCTATGATAAGACAGTTTGATATGTAGTTGGATTATATTTATCTGGATATCAGGTACATTGTGTGACGCAAGGAATGGGAGCAAATCCCTGGATTGTCCACTTTTCTACTGTTATGCTGTCCGTTTTTTTATCTCCACACATTAAAATTTCATTTTATCTAGTACGTTGCATTCTTTGTGTATTGTAAACATTTTCATGAACTGAAAGATATATATTATATTAAAATTCAAACTACATTGCAACACATTAATTGGCTATGCGCCTTGTAGGACATGAACGCCTTTATGCCCTGACATTTTGCATATACTGCATTTAGTTCGGCTAGAGCTTGTTGCTCCTCAATTTCATCCATCTCATTGCGAATGCGTGTGGATTTTGGACGCCCCTGTCCACGCATCATTGAGACATTAGGGATAAGCTTTGGTCCGGGATGTGGGGGTATTCCCTCTTCACTACCAATCGGCTAAAATGGAGTAGAGTAGACATGCATAATAGAGTTTACTTTGAAAATCGGATCGACGTACTGGTCAACATTATGGGCTACCTTTTTACATGATGCAATATCATGGCTACATAGGATTTTGAATGCCTGAAACTTACCACATTGGCATTTCCTATCACAGAGGTGGACCCAAAAGGAATTGCCTTGGTCATCCACTTCAAAAGTGGTACACGCAACATTATACTCTCAAACACGCATCGATGTAGCCCTCTCGCCATTCCTTGTCATGGCTTCTGAAATAACACTTGACAAATGCTTCCCACTCTCGACATCTTTTTGTGCTTTACACCCTCTTTTGAAAAAGCAACGAGCAAGTCGACTATATGTGCATTTGACCAAAGAAGTTATTGGCATGTTCCTCGTTCCCTTAAAAACCTTGTTGACTGATTCAGACAAATTTGTTGTCATGTGACCGTATATTCGTCCACACTCATCATCACTCCGAGTCCATTTCTCTTTTGGAATAGCCTTAATCCATGCAGCAACATCTGGACTTATGCTATAGAACTCGACATATGCAGCATCAAAGTAGTCTTTATTTGGAATATAACATGTGAAACCAAATGAAATAGACAAAATTAGGCAAAGGACGAAAGGGTTGCACATGGTAACATATTTTGTATGATTATATTACCTAGCTTCTTGAGAAAACCCTTCATGTACTGGTCCTTGAAACGTGTATTAAAATTGCTCCCTACACGACGAAGGAAAAACACATGATACGTATTAGGAGGTTGCCATCTGATGACTAGATTGTTGACTGCTGATATAATGCTTTTATGTCGATCAGAAATAAGACATAGACCGGTCTTATTTGTTACATGCATTCGAATGGATACCAAAAAATACTCCCATGCTTTAGTTTCACCTTCAACAACCGCAGATGCAATTGACAACACCTCATTGTTTCCATCTTGGTCTGTGGCGATCAATAATGTCCCCTTATATTTACCATACAGATGCATACCATCAATTTGTAAAACTAGTTTACACCATTTAAGCGACTCGCGACATTGACCGAAAGTCCAAAATACACATTGAAAAACCCTGCACCCATTAACAACTTGTCTATTCATGATATACGGTTCATGTTGAATATGATAAACAGATCCGGGAGAAAAATTCAACATGTGCCCGAACCATCTTGGCAAGAACGCATATGACTAGTCCCAATCACCGTAAATCTTAGCAATTGCTTTATGCTTTGCCTTCCACGCCTTCCTATAAAAAACATAAATCCGAACAGCCACCGAGGGTGAAACCTTAACCATGTCTGCATTCCCATTCAAACCATATTCGTAAATACTAATAATATGCATTTTTCATATGATAACAAAAATAAATTTCACGCACAACTACTTCAAGATTGCATAGTACCTAAAATGGCCTCTTAAATAAATTGTGAATCAAGTTGTCTGTGGTCTTGCGAAAGGGTTGCGCTTACACAAGAATGTTTTCCGTCCCATTTACTGACTACCTAGTTGATATGAACCTCACCAAGAATAGTGAGACCCAAGACCAATTTAGTTAGGATCGTTTCTACAATTAGGAATTTAAAACAAGAAATAAAGAACCTTGACCCGTTAGCTATGGAAGATAAGAACGAAAGGTATAGGAAGGATAAAGACACCACACTTAAGAAAGAATAAGGTGAGATTAACAAAGCATTGGTCCTAAAACAGCCTGTGATTGTACTCTTATATAAGGTGGCTTGATTTAACATTAATGAAGTTAATTCATCTCTGCCTAGTGCAATTATTTCTGTTTTGCAAGATTTTGAGGATGTGTTCCCTGAAGAAATACCTGATGGTTTACCACCAATAAGGGGTATAGAGCACCAAATTGATTTCATACAAGGGGAAACAATTCCAAATAGGCCAGCATATAGAACCAACCTTGAAGAAACAAAGGAGCTCCAAAGACAAGTTAATGAGCTTATGCAAAAGGGGCATGTGCATCAGAGCATGAGTCTATGTGTTGTTCCAGTATTGCTTGTGCCTAAGAAAGATGGTTCTTGGAGGATGTGTGTTGACTGTCGTGCCATCAACAATATCACTGTAAAGTATAGTCATCTTATTCTTAGAATTGATGATATATGCTAGATGAGTTGCATGGTGCATGTGTTTTTACTAAAATTGTTCTTAGGAGTGGATATCATCAAATCAGAATGAAAGAAGGTGATGAGTGGAAAACTGCAATCAAAACAAAATATGGTTTGTATGAATGGTTGGTTATGCCATTTGGTTTAACTAATGCACTCAGCACCTTTATGAGGTTGATGAATCATGTTTTGCGTGCATTCCTTAGAAAATTTGTGGTTGTATATTTTGATGACATTCTGATTTACAGAAAAAACTTGAATGAGCATGTTGAGCATTTAAAACTTGTTTTGAATGTTTTGAGGAATGAGAAGTTGTTTGCTAATCTAAAAAAATGTTCTTTTTGTACTAACAAGCTTATGTTCCTAGGTTTTGCTGTTAGTTCTAAAGGGATAGAGGTGGATGAAGAAAAGGTAAAGGCAATTCAAGATTGGCCTAGTCCTACTTGTGTGAGTGAAGTTCGAAGTTTTCTTGGGCTGGCTAATTTTTATAGACTATTTGTGAAGAACTTTAGTAACTTAGCAACAACTAAGACAGTAGTTTTTGAACCAGGAGATTGAGTTTGGTTACATATGAGAAAGGAAAGATTTCCAGCCCAAAGACGATCCAAACTGCTTCCAAGGGGTGATGGACCATTTCAAGTTATTGAGAGGATAAATGATAATACCTACAATAACCTTCAAGGTGAGTACAATGTTAGTGCAACCTTTAATGTTTCTAATTTATCTCCTTTTGATGTAGGTGCAGATTTAAGGACAAATCCTTTTGAAGAGGGAAGGAATGATATGAAAAAAGATACAACACCTAGTGATCCATTATAATTGCCAAATGGACCAATCACAAGATCAAGGGCCAAGAAGTTTAAAGAAGCTCTTAGTGGGTTGATCCAGCAAATGTGGGCTAATCATGAAGACATCAAGTACAAATTTATTCATAATTAGAATTTAGTTAATGGCATCAATGCAAGGGAGGTTGAGTGGAATAATTAGCAATTTTCAATGTCATCAATGCTTAGTGAGGCTGATAGCATTTTCAATGTTATTAATGTTTAGTGGGGTTGATTCACATTTCCAATGTCATTAATGTTTAGTGGGCTGATTAAATTCTTTTCCTTTTTCCAAGTTGTCAACTTTAAATTAGTGTCTTTTCATTTGTTAGTTTTTTCTATTCTTGGAGGGATGTTCCAAGTATAAGTAAGGGAGGATACAACTTTTGTTATCAGATTTTGAAGTTATAATATAATAGATAGGTTTCTTCTCTTTGGTTATTATCTAGAACTCTGAACTTATCAAGAAGTTTGTTCTTGTGGCATTCAAACCAGACTTATCATTCACCTTCTTCTTTCTTGAGTGTGGCGTCTTTATCCTTCTTATACCTTTCGTTCTTATCTTCCATAGATAACGGGTCAAGGTTCTTTATTTCTTGTTTTAAATTCCTGATTGTAGAAACGATCCTAACTAAATTGGTCTTGGATCTCACTATTCTTGGTGAGGTTCATATCACCAGTTGCTGATATTCTTCGGTTTAATTGCCCTTACTCGCCAATTGCAGCCTTCTTCATGCTTACACATTTCATAGACAACTTTGTTGTAGTACTCTCAACCACCACAGCTTCTTGATGTTCATTCATGCAGTAATGTTTTATAGCGGCTTGGACATCGCGCTTCGACTCGAACTCTTGTTTCACATACATTTCCTCGCCTCTTGTGTACAGACCACGACCTAATCCTTCAACATCTAGTATGTCTTCGTTCGGGTAATCGAAATTAACAGCCCCATAATGTGGAATCGCATCCCAAAATGGTGTGACCTCTACATATAGAAAAATAAAAAAGAAATTTGGTAAAACATGGTAACTCATACAAAATACAAAATTAATAATATAGCCCACTAAATAACCTGATGATGGTGGAACAACCGTAATATTGGACATAGGGATAACAGTCTCGTGTTATATGGAATTATCATGATGTTCAACATCACCTGGATCACTATCATTCTGATCATGGTCATTTGCCAATAGAGTGTCTTCATCTTCCTCTTCCTCTTCTTCTTCATTGTTAGGTTCAACATCTACCATATAGTCACTATCTTCATCCGCAACAATTGATTGTGTGGGCTGCAGTACGGATGACAATGGATTTTTTGTCTGACTGTTAAGGTCGAGCCCTCGAATCGGTGTTGACAGATCCTCTAATGTCTCAATATCCACACGTATAACTCAACAAATTGAGACGTAGTAGAGTTTTGGACAAAAGTTCCAAGAAAAATGTCTATGTCCTCATCATTACATATTTCAAAATTTGTATATTTGCGATTTCTATATGAGACTCTACCAGTAAGAGAAGATATTACCTAATTTTGTTGCAACTTCAATTTCTGACGAATCTTCTCATGTAGATCTTCAATGGACAAGCTCGAACAATATACATTGCTCTATTTTTCCCTTCGAAGCTCAAACTGCATACACTGTTAACTTTAGAACCATTATAATATACAAATGAATGAAATTGATCAATTGTAGTACTGTGTTTTTATGAAAATAATCCAAAATTACTGCAGATTTTGGTGACTTACAATAAGTCAGAAAACAACAACATTAAAAAATACACATTGCAAGTGATATAAAACAAAATATGAACTAAGCATCCGTGTGTAAATAGCAAATACAGAAATAGAAACTTTGGACACTAAGTGAACTACGACATATTTAGTAATTCATTCTTAGATCGAGTGGGTTTATATATACCCAATTTGGAAAAGTATTCACGTAACTGTCAATTACGGGATCAATGCATGTACTTATGTCCTGTGTCTTCCCACCACGTGAAGCTCGTGGCCACCGACAGTCAGTCAGCACTATTCTCGTCAACTGCAGTGGCGTGACCAGCGGTGATTAGAAAATGCAAGCTAGTCTCGTCAATCATGGTGGCGAGACCAATGCCACGTGGCCCTGCAGCAACCAGTCGCGTCAGCATGGGTGGCGGGATTGAAGCTAATTGGGACGCATCAAACATGCTGACGGGACACATGCAATTCACGTCCCTTACTTTGACGGGATTGGTTCGCAGTCTTACATGGCATGCAGTCACGTTAGATTATTTTACAGGATTTCTCTCGTCAACGTTTTTGACACGCTTGACTGCTGTAGTTTGGTGAAACATCTCAAAAGTGCTTTGAGTTGGAGGTACATTTGGAAAATCTTCTTAGTAAGGTTGTTTTGCCAGATTATTGTTATTATGATTATAAATAAAAATAGGAAAGAGGATGTCCACAAAAAAAAATAGGAAAGAGGATAATACGGTTAGTGACGCAATGAACTAGGAGAAGGAGCTGTCAAAACTCAGTTCCCAAAAATCTGAATCGTAGCTGCAACATCACTTATAGCTTTTTCCTCTTGACTTCTTCCTATTATTTCCTTTTTTTTATTATGTATTTGGTGGCATTATTAAATTTTGTCAAACCAAGCACTGCATTACCCAAAAACTGGTAGCAAAATCAATGAAGAAAAAGGAAGGTGATAACATTACCCAAAAAAGAATTGCTAGCTTTTTAAATAAAAGATCTATTTGACCCCTCATTTATTCTGGCTTTTCCCTATTATACCCTTAAATGATACTCAAATTTACAAAATATTGCCACCCGTGCTTTCTACGTTTCCTTTTCTCCTTGAATGTCTATAACTTATCTTCCTTTTCCTGTAACGGCGTGATAGCGCCGCAAGAGCTGCCATCTGCCACCGTCACAACCAGCCGCTATCAGAAACCGTCGTGTTGCGGTGTGAAAATAGTGGTTGGATGCCACAACATGTAACTGAAGCACGATAGCGCACTAAAGCAGTGCTATTTTAATCATCGTTTTCTCTATGCCAAAAGAAAATCAAAGGAAAACAAGTTGAGATCATACAGATATAAAGCAACTGATTCAGGTATATTTGGGGTGGAATGTTCTGATCCGGACATCCTTGGCCTCTTCAAACATGAACTATTACTCCAGTTAACTTTTGCTCCTCCTTGTTGTAATGAGTGGGGTTCTAAAGTGATGGGACAATACGATTAAAAGTGTAAAATGACACATTTCAATGTGAAAAAGTCTTATTTTGTTTCCCTTCATTTTATGTTGCACGTTTTGCATGTTGATTGGTGACACATGCCTAAAACTTAAGGTCAGCTACAGCTTTTTAATAGAAAAAAAGAAAAATTAGTTACTTTTGCAAGTTACTGTCTGCACTTGCCCACAGGGGCAATAGTGCAGTCCGCCAATAGTGTTAAGCACCAATCTTAAAGTTTTTGGTTTGAAGTCAATAAATCATAGAGACAACGGTAGGTGTATTGGAGGTATAGAAAGGAGTAATTTTAATTTTACATTTTTCATAACTAACACACTATTGCGATCATCCAAATAAATAAGAGAAGGAAGAAGGAAGAAGGAAATAGAGCCGTCCGTTCGACCTTTTAAAAGATAAAAAAAAAAAAAATGAAACTGAAATTTGAGAAGCTAAGCCAGGGGTTGCAAAGCAAGCTCAAGGTAGTTAATTTCAAATATGTTTTAAATTGAAGAAATGCACCAAGGTAATCGAGCAAGCCCGGGTTGGTCAAAATGGTCTTGCAGCCTCTTCCATCATCATCTTTATTCTGGTCAACTTCTCAATCTCCCTAAGAGCCTGAAATTAGTGGAATGATTAAAAAATAAATAATGATACATAACCAAAAAATAAATAAATAAATAAAAATATTGACATAATTTAGTCAGAATTTGACATGATTCAATGGTAATTGTTGGATAAGTCAAAATGGTAATAACCACTCCGTTAGCAAAGTCCATTCACCAAGGCGTATGTTAGAAGGAAGAAGGGAGAACTTAGGATGAATAATAGCTAATTAGATAGTCAAAACAGTTATTAATTGGAGAGTCTCCGACAGAATTAACAAGTGTTAGTTTGGAAGGGTGGGAACATGAAGTATAAAAGGAAGAGGGAAAATAGGAGAAAGCACGTTAGGACAGAAGTTGAGGACCAGGGATCTCAATCACCTTGAACCAGTTTCTATCATGCTCATCCAACCAAGTGTCAATAACAAAGCTAATTCATTCCAGAAAAATTATGGTCAAATGCTTTCCTAACAAGAAATAGTTAGTATGACATACTTCAAATCAAAGCTGCAAGATGCTTGAATAAAATTCTAACCTCCAAAGTCATGTCTTCTCTTGTAATGTCATCCAAATTATCATAACCCAACCGAGAAGCTACTTCTGTAGAAAGAAAGCAGTAAGGACTTGAGACAAACATGGTAAACCATATACCAATTTACTTCGTCCCCACCTCCCCATGCAGGGCAAAAAATTTAAATAAAACATCCAAGAAAGGTTATAATATACTTTGAACTGAAATAATTGCATCAGCTGTTGCATATCCATCTCTGTATTTATTGTATAAAGCGCCAAGTTCATTCGTCACCTATTATCATTTATTAGAGACATTAATTAAGAATTTAGATTTACTGAAAGTAGAAAAGTTATATCATTAGACTTTTAACAGTAAGAAACAACCTCTGGGTAAGATCCTGAAGTAGATATTTCAATTGAAGCAAATTGACTCCGGTCTTCAATTACATCCCTAGCCACAATGTCTAGAGGCACATCTATCCACAATGAAATCCCATGTCTCAGAAGTGCCCTATGTCGATTTAAGAGCAAGTCAAGATAATGTTGAAGCTAACATGGAGTTTGGCATATTATTTAATAAAGGTAAGAAAAGTCAGCTCAAATAGCCTGCAAGTATGAATCCATACAGATTAGTTGAACTTTGAACAGCGCCATTTCCAACACAAACTACTAGTCGACCCATGGATGACAATTGTTTAAGTACTTCAGTCTGCAGCATTTAACACATAAAACATAAGTACTTTATATTCTAATACATCAGAAAAGTGGTGGATATGAGCATCTTTATCATGAAATTTCAGTGAATAAAGCATGTCTGTCCAGCTAGTTAAAAGAAATTAGTTTGTCAGGGTCACACTATTCTGATGCACAGACAACCAACAAAGAGGAACTGATAGCAATTGAGCATGCATCCAATGGAACACAAAGAAACATGAAGCAAGTCTAATACAATCACCTCAGACTCGCAGAAGCCCTTTTCATCACTCTCTCTAAAGGATTTTGCCGCTGATGTACCACCTGTAGCTTCTTCCACCAAACTATCGCTGTATACAGCACACAAATATCAAGTTTAGCTAATAATTGGAAGCTACCTTTTTTCCTCAAACCTTTCATCAGGGAATGAACAGATACCTGTCAAAATAATAATACCGTAATATATCAGCCAGCAGCTTTCCCAAACTTGTTTTAAGAGAGCTTTTCATTCCTTCATCAAGCAAATAGACACATAAAGTTAAGGGGGTCGAATCACAAAAAGCCACGAACATCAAGAAACACTAATTGCATTATAAGCTAATCTTACCAACCAGAAATATGGAGGTCCCTTTCAGCTCGGGGGATACTTCAGCGGCTTTCTTCTGAGTCAAAACTTGACAGTTAAAATGAGTAATTTCAAGTTTCAGCCACCAGAAAATCACCCACCTTAAATACTTTTCATCTCATGGATATCATGTGAAACATTCAAGAAGAATGAATTCTTCATACTATGTTTGGATCATCGTCCATTATTCAAAAGTATGTCATTTTCTTTCATTACTGCAAGAGAAACCCAATATATGCATATGAATTCAACAATAAAGGAATGGGATCCCACCTTCAACGCAAGACATGAATCCTCGACAGCAACCATGGTCACTGAAGCTACAGGGGCAAGAACAAATAAAAATGATAGAGTAAGTACATTAACCGCCTAATATTCATGTTTTATATTACCACTAGAAAGACCTGTCGTTCAATCATGTATTCTAAACCCCTTTTATCATTTTATTCCTACTGAACCCTTAAGCTTGAAAATTCAGAATTCGTTTAAAGATAGAGATGACATGCTTATCGGATAGCAAATATCAATTACAAGTAGGAAATCAGACAAAGGTCAGAGGATAAATGATAACAATCTCACAAAAAGTTTTAAAATTTGAAGAAGAAAAAAAAAAGTAATGGAAGTTAAATTTAAAATCAGAAACCACAGGGAAATAGGAACACAGTACTGGGAGTAGTGCCGTCGGGTATCGAGCAATTGGCGGAGGGCAGCCTGTGGAAGGGATAAGAATAAGAGGGACAGGAAACTCGAAGGGGGTTTGTGTGAGTAAGATGGGTTGAAAAGGTGAGGGTGGAAGTGTGCAGCTGAAATTGAAAGGGGCAGGTGCGAGCAAGAGACGGCAGAGAAGCAGATGTATTGTTCATGTGGCTGAACCTCGTGCTTGCCTTCTCCATTAAAACCACAACCTTATTCCTTCAAATCTATTATCTTTGTCCTCGGTACTCTTATGCAATTATTCATATATATATATATAGGACTTATCGTTTCCTCAAGCTGTCTGAGATAACATTATTTCCGGTCACTAAATTATAACCGTACAAAGATGGATCAATGGTAATAAAGGAAGAAAGAGAAAAAGGAATCATAATTATTCAAAGATAAATTAATTAATATAAGGAAATAAATAAACAAAACGACGTAGTTTTGGAATTGTCGGAGATAAACTTGTCTCAAGCTGCTCGATAAATATTTTTTTCCATATATATATATATATATATATAATGTGACTGTTTACAACATTTTATGCAGTTGTATAAAAGCGGCGTCGTTTTGGCCAGGAAGAAAAAAAAATTATCTCATTCTCATATAGCAGTCTTCGTCTCTTTTCCTCATGCACCACTTTTCCAGCAAGTGACACCGCCAGGCACTCCAACCTAAAGTCGTTCACCGTCAGACACTCTCCACAAAGTGATTCCCACTGATTCTGGCAGCGATCTTGAAAAAGAAAAAATAGTGTTCATTTGAACCGTTATGGTGGGGTATCTTTCTGATGGATTAATTTAGTGAGGTAAGAAATGAGTTAGGTTGGTTCTCTTGGTGTTTTTTTTCTTAACATAATTATTTTTCTGTCTTTGGATTTTTTTTATTTTTCCTTAAACGTTGTTTTATTTGGTTCTCTTGGTCACCTATTGTATTTGGTTCTCTTGGTCACCGACTCACCTATTGCGTTTTTAGTTAGTTAGAGATTTTTTTATTTTTTTTAATGGCATGTAAATTTACTTTCATGGTTTTTCTTTACTTTGTTTTGATTTGTAATATGGTGTTTGGTTTTATTCTTTGATTTGTAATATGGTGTTTGCAGTATCATCTCACTTTTTTTTTTCCTTCTTGGTTTTGTTTGGTTTGATGCTTTGATTTGCAGTATGATGTTTGTAGTATCGTCTCACTTTTTTTTTCTTTTTTGGTTTTGTTTGGTTTGATGCTTTTTTTTGGATAACAAAGGAAAATTACAAAGCAAAAACTACTAAGCAATAGTTCTGGGCAGCATAGTGCCCCTACAGTCATCTAAACAAATGTCCCCACAGCCATCCGGAGGAGAGCTGAACCAATGAATATCCCATTCCGTATCAACTCTGAGTTTAGCCATCCAATCAACCACTCTGTTGCCTTCTCTATATGTATGTAAAATATGTACCTGCCAATTACGGTTAAGGAGGTTCTTAATTCTATTCACAAGAGAATAACAGGGATGAGTATCAACACACCCTTCTATCATCAATTGATTAGCCACCAAGGAGTCCCCCTCCAAGATCACACATTTGTGTTGCTGCTGCCAAGCCCACTCCAACTCAATCACACAGCCCCACAATTCTGCCATAAGCACAGTACCATGACTCAGATTTTTATTGAAACCCTGCAACCAATTCCCAAAGGTATCTTTCATTACTCCACCACAAGCCAAATCTGAGCCATTGTTTCGACAGGTTCCATCAATATTAATCTTGATCCAACCCTCCATGGGAGCCCTCCAATGAACCCAAATCTCTTCCATAGTATCAACAATTAAACCAGATGACAACAGTATATCATTAGAACTTTCAATGTTTAAAATGTAAATAGAAACCTGATTGAAGAAATCCTGGGGACTAAGGCCTATGCCTTCAAAAATAAGCTTGTTTCTTCCTTTCCACAACTGCCAACAGATCACACCAAATTTCAACTTCCATCTTTTATTGTGCTCCCTAGAATTCAGATTCCAATTCAGCCAGCTGTCAACACCATTGCTGTAGAAATTAGCCTGCCTTTTGCTATCAATCCAGTAGCTCCAAACTTCCCTCGTCCAGCTACACTTCCTGAATATATGGTCTATATCTTCAACAGGGTCATGACATTTAGGACACCCAGCATCATCAGACATGTGCCTTCTAAACCGTTCAGCATTAGTGAGGAGCTTGTTACTAAAAAGAAGCCAGAGGAAGAATTTAGTCCTTTGGGGACCCTTCCATCTCCAAACCAATCTCCAATCCTTAGCCCGAGGGTCAATTTGAGGGGTAATTAAGGAAGCATAAGCTGACCTAACAGAGAACAAACCTGATGAAGAATGTCTCCACACAACTCTGCCAGGTCCACCATCCTCAAATGGGGGGGAATACCTGCTATAGCATGCAAAATTTCATCAGACAGGTAGTGACCCAATATACTCCAGTTCCAGCTACCTTCAACCGATATACAATCTATAACCTTCCAGTTTAGAACCTCTTCAGGAACTTCTAGGATAGCCTTATCAAACAGGTTATCCACTCCAGGGATCCAGGGGTCCTTCCAGAATCTTGAACACCTACCATCACCAAGAAGAATTAGGGGCCCAGCTTGGATAAGCTTCCATACCTGTTGAATACCTCTCCAAGTATTAGAGGCATTTCGCACAGTAGAGATGTTGGGAATCATGATATCCCCAACCTTATACTTAGCTTTGAGAAGTTTCACCCAAAGATTGTCAGCATTGTTAAGCATACCAAAACCTAACTTCATGGAGAAGGTTTTGTTGATCATAACTTGGTCTCTAAGACCCAAACCCCCATCCATCTTGGGCTTACAGACTTTAGACCAGCTGACAAGGTGAGTTTTCTTTTGTTGTTGGCTTGAACCCCAAATAAAGCTTCTAGTAAGCTTCTCCACTTCCTTGCAAACTCCCACAGGAATGACAGCAGATTGCATTGTGTAGGCAGGTAATGCTTCAAGAACAGCTTTAGCCAGAGTAGATCTACCAGCCAAGGAGAGAGAGTGAAGATTCCAAGAGGACAGTCTCTTCTGAACTCTATCTATAACATGGCTAAAGGATCTTTTGGAAACTCTTCTATGATGAAGTGGAACTCCCAAGTACTTTCCCAGATCAGATGTAATGGAAAATCCCAAACAGTAACTAATTTCTCTAGCTTTACCAAAGCTGACATTCTTAGACAAAAATACCCTAGTTTTCTCATTACTAACTTTCTGTCCCCAAGCCTCAGAGAAAATTTTCAGGACTTGATTGATCATATGAGCTTGCTCTATACTAGCCTCAGCACAAACGATTATGTCATCTGCAAAAAATAAATGAGATAAAGGAGGGGCCTCCTTATTAAGCAGGTCTGGTTTCCAAGCTTTTACATCCACTGTCACTTGAATGAGATGAGCCAGTCTCTCCATACAGAGCACAAACAAATAGGGGGAGATGGGATCCCTCTGTCTAATTCCTCTTCCAGGAATAATCTTTTTGGTAGCAACCCCATTCCATAAGAGCTTGAAAGAGGCTGAGGATATACAGCTGGAAATTAAGTCACAAAGAGAGTCAGGGAAACCAATATCTCTGATTGTCACTCTAACAAAGTTCCAGCTCAGCCTATCATACGCTTTTTCCAGGTCAACTTTGATCATCATCCAACTCTCCCTACCTGTTTTCCTCCTCATTGAGTGAAGGACTTCCTGAGCTACTATTATATTGTCAGTACTCTGTCTTCCCTTAATAAAACTACTTTGAGTCGGGGAAATCAACCTAGGCAGAAGTTCTCTCAATCTCTCAGAAATAATTTTGGTAATGACCTTGTAAATAACATTACATAGGCTAATAGGACGAAAGTCCTTCATGTTCTCAGGCAATCCTTTTTAGGGACAAGACAGATGTGAGTTTTATTGATCTCTCTCACTTTAGCAGGATCAATGAAGGCATCCTGAACTAACTTGCATACTGATTCCTCAACAGTAACCCACTGACTTTGAAAGAAGATTGCATGCAACCCATCAGGGCCAGGTGCCTTGAATTTTCCCATTCTGAAAACTGTCCTCCTAATCTCCTCCTTGCTAGGTCTTTGAGCCAGCATAGCCCTCTCACAGGTAGATAGGCTAGGGAAAGCATTCTGGATTGGAAAGAAACCATCATCCAATTCCTCAGCTCTAAACAAATTCTGATAATAGTCAACAACCATGGTCACCAACTCATCAGGATCATCTAACCAGCACCCATTGGCATCCTGTAAAGTAATGAATCGATTGTGTCTTCTTCTAGCCACTGTAGAAGAATGGAAAAAATTTGTGTTTTTATCTCCAAACTTCAACCAGTGACATCTAGCTCTTTGATACCAAGATAGTTCTTCCTTAATAACAATGGATTGAAGCTCCCTCCAAAGTTCCTTATGAAACAGCTCCATACTGTGGTTGTATCTACCATTAGAATAGGTATCAATTCCCCTCAACCTAGCATAGATCTTATTTTTCTATTGAGTAGTTTTCCCAAAAACCTGATGATGCCAGTCTTTAACCTCAACTTCAAATATGTTCTGGCTTGGACCCAGTCAGAACTTTTTTGCCAATTATTCTTAACCAGGTTCCCAAACCCTTGATCAGTCAGCCAGACTACCAAGAACTTGAAGGTTCTAGAATATTCACCTGGCCTAAGAGTACCACTTTGAGCCAGAAGCAAAGGCCTATGGTCTGAATTAAAAAAAAGGAAGATGAGAGATGAAGCAGTCAGGCCAAGTTAGGTTCCAGGACTCATTAGAGCAAGCCCTATCAATCCTCTCGTAGAGTTTCCCTCTCTTCCAAGTGAAACCAGGGCCCTTGTAACCCATATCATTCACCTTGCAACTTAACAAACCCTGCTGCATGTCTGACATACTTGCCCAACAAACCTCACCACCTCCAATCTTCTCAGATGTATGGATAATAGAGTTGAAATCTCCCATCAGGATCCAGGGATCAAAAATGGACTGGCTAAGCAGCTCTAATTCCGACCAAAGAATCCTTCTCTCCATCCTCCTCGGGCTACCATAGACAAATGTCATGAGATCAAACTTCAAAGAATTTAGGTGATGTACCTTAGTGTGCACAAATTGGTGGTGGGTTAAGAGAATTTCCAGCGTGATCAGATTGGAATCGCAAAGGATCCATATACCCACTGAGTATCCAACAGACTCTTGTTTAAAAAAATCAGAAAACCCCAAATGCTTAATGATGTTATCTCCCTTAGGACCAGAAACTCTAGTTTCTAACAAAACCAAAATGTCAAATCTAAATCTGAACTTTAAATCTCTAATGAGGGTAGCAAAGCCTTTTTTACCAACCCCCCCTACAATTCCAAACACAAACAGACATGAAAACAAAATAATAATAAAAAGACCAGGGTAAAAAACCCTTAAGAGACTTACTCAAAGTTGAGTCAAAAAAGTGCCCCCTAAGTGAGGACTAGAGCTGCTGACACCTTGATCCTTCTAGACAGGGGAGGAAACAAGAGGAGGGTCATAATCCATAACTCCTTTCCCTTTTACGCCCTCCTGGACATGCATCCCATCGGATTTCTCACTAGGATTGGATATAGGTTTCCCTTTTTCTCTCAGCTTGCTAGCTGCCTTAAAGGAACCTGTAACACTCCGTATATACTCGGAATATTAACATTACATCGTATTAAGCGGTGCTTAATTAAAAATGCGGAATATTCTTTTTCTTTTCAATTATGACGTCATTATCAATTATCATCTTGATTACTTAATCAATTTCATAAAATATCGCCTGTATGTAAATTGCAACAAGACATTTACTGAAATACCTCAATATATAAATAAAGTGTGTATCTAAATCACGGTATTACATCTCGTAATCCGGACAATATCCTGATACATTATTACAACTCCAAAAGACTCAAGACATAATCAAGACATAACAATACTATGTGTCATGGACAATCCCCATGCTCACCAAATAACATAGTAAACAACAAGTCTCAACATAAAACTCTATAAACATAAACTGAAGCTATGAGCATATAAGCAGCATGCATATCCAGCATCCAATCATGGCAGCATAATAGAACAGCAATCTAACTCAGCTCCGGCCTCCTGCCGCCGGAGGTCTCAACATTACCTGACCCTGAAATAAGCATTCCCCAAACGTGGGATGAGATCTCTAAACAAGAAATCTCAGTAAGACAAGGGGTCCTCAAGGATCTTCCACCCCAAGCTCACTTACATGTGCAATATAAGTTCTAAAAGCATTTATATCATTATCAGTTCCAAAACTATGTAGTGTAACAGATATCTATGGCATGTGTGTCTATCACTACCTACTGGCCAGAGAAATGTAGGAATACGTCTATTCCCTACATGTAGTACAAGGAACACCGCTTGCACCTCACCCACAGCCTCACCCTCTTGTATGTTCTACATACTCAGGCTTACCGTATAGGTGGAACACCTCCATGCATATCAACAAGGCACTAACATACAATAGCTCAACAACATTTCCAAAACATCAAAAGCATGTAACACAACATGCATATACCATATCCCCATGGGACATGGTGGAACCACAACATGGCTAAACCGAGGACACGAAAGCTTACCTCTAAGCTAGCTATCCAATGCCACAAGCTCAAAGTCCAATCACAGCAGATCACAATCTGATAGGGACCAAATATAAATCAATAAACATGTACCACATGCATAGAAATTAAAGACAACGCCTTTTCATTACGTTTAATGTCTTAAAGCTTCTAACAAAGCCACAAGCCCTTACTCACATGATTCTGGCTTAGTCCATTAATTACAGAAGTTCAACTTCATCAATCTAGGGTTCACAAACCCCCAATAGCCTATTGTACACACAACACAGCTACTGTTCTGCGAAATCCCAGAATATCCGGATATTCCTCGGGACCATATCCGGATATGCAATATCCGGATATCTCACTGTCCATATCCGGATATGCAATATCCGGATATACAGATTCCCATATCCGGATATCTAATATCCAGATATCCCAAAACTCCATATCCGGATATCACATATCCGGATATCATATCCGGATATCCAATATCCGGATATTCCACGGGCAGATATCCAGATATTTCACGACAGAATGCAGAAACTGCATTTCGTGAAGATATCCTTCAAAGGTTGGGTTTTTACCGATTTTAAACACTTAAACATGCATTTCTAGGTGTGTTAAGCATTACCCAACAACAAGTTATCATCTTTTTTTCTTCTTTTTTTTGTAATACAAGTTATCATCTTTTAGCATTAACATGCATCAAGCTTCCATTTTTAAGACTTAAAACTCAAGTTAAAGGTTGGTGATCATACCACAACTCAAAACAGAGGATGGAGATGCTCTTGGAGATCCATCTTTAGGCTTGGGAAACTTGTTGGTAATTTATAGTGATAGCATGAAACGTATTCTGATGGATTGCACTTGTATTTAGGTTCGCCTATTTCGTGAGTTGGTGGACTTTTGCTGCTGCCTGGTAATTTATTTGTGACGTGTGAGGTAAGTGTATGGTGGTATTACCTAATGTGACTATTGACTAGTGTATGAGATTGTTATGTGTTGCTCACATGCGAATGATAATTATACTGTTATTTATATTGAAAGTATTCTACCTACGGAAATGTTTGACGAAGTTTCAATGATGAGGTAAAATGTTCATGTCCGCATGAAGTATATGTTATGAGAATGATGATATATCTATGCATGTTACATTATACGCATTTATTTTCTGTTTTGAGTGGGAAAGCATTGCATGGCATACAACATTGAACATTCATTGGAAACAGAGATATATGTATAAATAAATATACATGTGAATGAGCATGCATCATATAGGCATGCCTGGTACCAGGAGAGGGGACACTTGGCTTCCGTCCGCATAGGTCCACAGTTGGAAATTCACCATTGATTTTTGGAGCCATATGGAATATCCACTGTGATGGCACGCGCACGACGGTGCTATGAGCGTGATGAAGGCATTATATACGCACCAAGATATATGATGATATTTATAAAGAAATGAAAGGAAAGGCGTTATATACGCACCATGGTATATGAGGATATTTATAAAGGAATGTAATGAAATGTTAATGCGACTGTTTATGATTTTGTGCCTAGCTTAATATTGTTGCATTATTGGTTTTGTTGCCACACTACTGGGATTTTTCTCATCCCTTTGGGGCTGCTATTTTTATAAAATGGCAGGAGGACGTAAAAGCTTTTGAGGACTTGGATATTTGCTGTTGGTTTCTACTGTTGGGCATGCTGCTGTGATTGTATTAATTTCATGGATGACTGTACTAATTGTGGATGTTTAAATTATTAGTGAACTATGTTTGCATCCTTTTTTAAGACTTTTAAGAACAGCAAGTGTTTTGAAACGGATTTCAGAACCGTTTTTACGAAAACTGATTCATGACGTTTTGAAAGCTAAGTTAAAACTGTTTCTGCGAGCATTTTGTAGGTTGGCGTCCCGGGGCTACGGACCTCTGATTTTCTTAAAATTTATATGCACGCGTAGCCCAAGGTGTCTAGTTGTATTATATATAAACCTTTCAACGAAATTATGAAAGCTCGATTTATTATGATTTTTGCAAGTCAGGTCGTTTGATATAAATTCACTGATTTTAACTCTCACCTTACGAGTTATGTTTCGAGGGGCAAGCGACCTTCAAATTACTATTATTTTATATGAACGCGAAGCCCCTGATGTCTAGTTTCTAGATTACAAAGAATATTTTTTTTGAATTGTTGAAGTGAATTTTATACGAATTTTTGAAGACAGCAAGGTCTGCCAGGAAAGTTATATTTTCAGGAGTTGAGAAATTTCGAAAGTATACTTTGATTTTTGTGACGAACCCGATTTCAATTATAAGTTTTTAATTGGCATTGTAAAAGTGATTTTTAGTCTCTAAAATATGATTAAAGAACTCTAATCCGCTTAGCAAACAACTCTCTTGGATGCATACAAGGGAGAGTGTTACAATCTGGCATCCAACAAACAGTTCAACACATGCCAATCATAATTCTAGTAATTCAGGAGATTAATTATAGTATGCAGCAACCAGTACAGTTCCATAGCTACTTTCAACCAGCAATCAGTTCAGCAATTATTGAACAATTCAACAGTTAAATTTAAACAGTAATGATCACACAACAGATATCAACAGCAAGGATGAACAAACAGCAACCAATGCAGTACTCATAACAAACACCTTGAATCAAAATTGCTCTGATACCAATTATTGTAACACCCTATCTTGTATGCATCCAAGAGAGTTGTTTGCTAAGCGGAATTAGAGTTTTGACGTCATTTTAAATACTGAAAAATCATTTAGATGTTGCTAATTGAAGCTTATGATTGAAATCAAGTTCCTTACACAAATCAGAGTATGCTTTCAAAATTTCTTAAGTTGCTGAAAATATTATTTTCCTGGCAGACCTTGCTGTCTTTAAAAATTCGTATAAAATCAAGTTTTCGAAATTCCATTGTAACATTTTTGTAATGAAAAACTAGACACGTGGGGCTTCGCGTGCATATAAATAATAATAAATCGGAGGTCGTTTGCCCCTCGAAACAGAACTCGCAAAGTGCTCGCAAGGCTGTTTGAAATTCAGCACTTTAATTAAAACGTCAGAATTTCTTTTCACAAAACATTTTTAGAGATTTTCCAAAATGCTTGCTGATCATAAAAGTCTTAAAACAGCAGTAACATCATAGCGTCAACAGCAATCCAAATTTCCAGTATGCCAAATAAAAATACAGTCATCCACCAAAAAGACAGTAACAGCAGCAAGTTCAAACAGCAGCAATTACAGTAGTTATCCATATAACCACGTCTTCAATTGCTTTTGCGTCCTCCTGTCATTTTATAAAAATAGCAGCCCCAAAGGGGTGAGAAAAATCCCAGTAGTGTGGCAACAAAACCAATAATGCAACAATATTAAACTAGGCACAAAGTTATAAAACAGTCGCATCAACATTAACTTCATTTCTTGATAAACATCATCATATATCTTAGTGCGTATATAACCCCATCTTTACGCTCATAGCACCGTCGTGCGCGTACAAACACAGTGGAAATTCAATGCACGGCACCCTCATTTGGTGAATTCCACTGTGACCTATGCGGACGGATGCCAAGTGTCCCATACTCTGGTATCGAGGGATGCCTATATGATGCGTGCTCAATCACATGTCCTTATATATATATATATATATATATATATATATTCTAGGATGTCATGAGTTCTAAGTCTACATGCTATGCAGTCACACCAAACAGAAAGTGTATCAGGATGTAAAAATGCATGCATATATCATTATCATCATTTCATATCCTTACCGTTGCCACATCATAATCATAAAATAACATGGAACATATGTGAGCAACACTTCACAATTTCATACACTAGTTAATAATCACATTAGGTAATACCACTTAACACATATCTTGAGTCTTTACAGTTGTTTAACCAATTATTCCAAACATCAACAAACAACCCAATGATTTGAGACCTTGCGCACCTAAGCAAACATATACACCAAATCAGAATTTACATCTATTTTTCCTAAAATTTACAATCAGTTCCCATGCTCTCTAACCCTTAGGTTTAATCAAGCTCTATACTTCCGAGATTAATTATATATTTTTGCCTTTACTTTTGTCCAATTAATTTCTAGCAAGTAACAAAAGATACATTTTAAGGACCTACACATGCAGGTTCGGTTTTCATAATTACCATGTGCTTATAATTTTTATCTACTACATATAATGCCCTGTGTATTTTAAGGTGCACTCGTGAGGCCAAGGCAAACTGTCCAGTTAAGTTCTTACATACCCAAGATGTGGTTCATTAACTCGGTCCTCACCATTTCATATTAATAAAACTCTACTAACCCAATCAGTCCCAACCAATTTAATTACAACATACTGAGTTCACAAACTTGAAACCAACAAAGCTAGACTCCAATACTTTTTCAAGAGGGCAGCCCCAACGCATACAGTGCTACTTTCAAATGCACAATTCGGGTTTTGTGTGCTTGCATGCAATACATTCAAGGCTGTACCGCAAAAAGGGGAAATGATAGACAGGGAATTATCCCCCCCAAGGCACATATATGCAAGCTGAATAATGAGACACACAGGAGCTTGTGGGTCAGTTTTTAGCATTAGAAGGTGCCTATAATTTTATTGTCTACATCTAATGTCCAACCTAGATTAAAGTGCGCTATAGAGAAGCTACCAGCATACTGTTTTCAACACTTTAAACACATTTAAAACTTGACAAAATTTCTTTAATTCATGGTGCATCCCAACAAAATTTAGGGAACTATCTCCTAGCTCACTATTCTGTTTCTGCGCTTAATTGCATTATGTTCCAAGCCTGATTAGATGAGTATGAGCAAGAGAAGGATGACAAAACAGTTGCATTCCCCCTAAAATGCAAGTGGTGGCCGACTATAATGATGGAAAGAAAACTAGAACTCAGCTTTATCTCCTTTCCAATCTTACGATTTTAACCGATTTGTCATATTCCACTACTGATAATTTTTCCTGCCATTAAATTTTTATTATACAACATGTTATCATTGGTGAAAACCCCAAAGTTGCCCACCTATGAAGGTTCGGCTTTGGCCAGAACTAATGGCCCCAAATTTATTTATTTGTATAATCTTTTCTATTAGACCTACGATGGAGGGATACAAGGCATAAGTGAGCTATATATATATATATATATATATATATATACAGTTTTAACGCAAATAAAGCTTAACCAATCTTATAACTAAGAACTGGTTTGACAATATCCAAAGGTTGTATTTTAAACTTCACCATTCAGTCATTAATTTGTCTGTATTAACAGCCAAGACTTGGTGACCGAACAGTAATTGACAGAATGGCAGAAACGAACTCCTTAAACCACTTATGCTACCCGAAACAGAGGAGGAACATATAAGAGATCAATACTCATAGGTACCTTCATGCTTGTATACCACAAGCTCGCCACACAGCCAAGGAATCTGCCTCCAATTTTGTTTTAAAAAAAACAGACTTCACACTCCCATTCTCCAATGTTTCCGTTTTCAGCCACATGCAATACACCCTTACTCCCCAAGTTCCAACTTTCAGCTGCATGCAAGGGAAGGATCGACTCCAACAAGGCAGAATCAAGTTCCAGCAACAGAGAAAAGCTCAATTAGAAATCGTTCTAAGTAGGGAAGAATAAAAGGGCAGCGAAAGTTACTTCACCTTCTCTTATTCGGAATAGACGGTGTGCACATAAGAAGGAAAGTGGTGCTGAACGACTGTTTCATCTGGCATTTAGTCGAGAATCCTCATCCAGCCGAAGGAAGGAGAGACGAGCAAGGAATAGTGAAGAAGGAGCTTATGGCCCACTTTCCATGGCTGTTGTAACTCAGCCGAACCAATGAGGACAAAGAAATGGAACTTAAATGGTAGCTCTCCTCTCCATAATTTCACGGTTTTTGGGAAACATAGAAAGGGGAGGAGACATGCAATCTTCCTATACGATGCACGGTTGATCAAGGAGGGATGGAATGAGGAGCGGTTGAGTGTCTTACTCCATTCATAGGTGCTCATGACTTTTGGGAAAAATGGGCAGTCTTGGTGCTCTCTCCTACGCATAAAAGGGGCTAAAGGAAGATCAGATTTTTAACTCATGAGAATAGGATCCTTGGTCATGAGGGGCTTAGCCAAACTATGTAGAAAGGATCCTAATTTTGATCCAAGTACAATTGAACAAAGAGATGACATTTGCACAATAGGATAAGAAGATGACATGTGCCCTCATTGGGCGTGAGATGATGGGCTACCATGGGCCAATGAAGTTTCATGCAAGGGGATTTCTTTTATCTAATTGGCTGCATGGTGTGGCCAAATCTGATTACTTAGGACACTAACACAAGTAGCTGAAATTTTCCTTTCCTTCACTCTATACCATGCGTATGACAAGAGATAAAATTTGGATAAAGGTTGCCATGGGTTTCCCTTTGACCAATAAAGATTAAGTATGCAGGCAGATTTTACTTGTGCAATTGGTGATGAGGCTTAATGAATAAAGAGCTGGACATAATTCTTCTAAGTCTTGGGCCATCGCCCTACTGGGCTAGTTGGACCCTAATAACTAAGCCACATTATTTCATGTAATTGACTAAATGTTATCTAGAATTTCATGACATGTTGCACTTTAATTATTTTCCTAATACTTATTACTTCATGTAAGGTTCACTTGTCACATAAAATATGTATATATATATATATATATATATATATATATATATATATATATATATATATATATATTAATTATTAACTCATGTTCCCACTAGGTAGTACTTAGAATTCCTACCTATGTTATAATTAATTATAATTCTACCCCTTTGTACTAGTGCCATGAATCTTTTAAAGTATTCATAAATGCCTATGATAAACACAAAATAATTTTCCTACTTAAATTAATCCCAGTCTACATAAATTAAATTCGAATTTTAAATCATGTTTCACATCCTTAATTATAATTTACACAAGTTCCTAATTATGCGGGATGTTACAAATTTAAACATCAATTCATTACTACGTCCACTCATATGGTTCTACAAAATTTAGTTTACTTATTCCAATAATTCAAGTCATTCCCTAGATTAAATTCCTAGCTAGTTTCAAACATAGGTACCAAAACCACAAAACAAGACTTTTTCATTAACTGATTCTCGGTGTTTGACGGTTTAATACTACCGTGTTACCGGAGAATGTGTTGGCCAGTCCCATTCCCACTCACAGCTGGAGTATCACCTCATCACACACTGTGAATCGGCAAATTCCATACTTCATTATTTAGTCTTAATTCAGGCATTAATCAATTACAATCTACCACGCATCAGGCTTCTCTCTTGAGGAGGTTTTCGTGTCTCATAATTACTAATTCTACTTTCGTCATGCCAAGGAATGAGCGGATCCTACTCACTGCATGAACTTGATTTTGTGGACTCACGAGTGTGAGACGTGCTTTCAGGAGTTGAAGGAGAGATTGACTTCTTCACCTGTGTTGATCCTTCCCGATCCTGAGGAGCAGTTTGAGCTTTCCTGTGATGCTTCTAGAAAGGGGCTGGGCTGTGTGTTGATGCAGTCTGGTAGAGCTTTTGGTTTTGCTCCGAGGCAGTTGAAGCCTCATGAGGAGAACTCCCTGACTCATGATTTGGAGTTGGCTGCGATTGTGTTTGCTTTCAAGATTTGGAGGCATTACCTGTTTGGCATGCAGTTTGCGGTGTTCAGTGATCACAAGAGCTTGAGGTATCTGTTTGATCATAAAGAGTTGAACATGAGGCAGAGGAGATGGATGAAGTTTCTGAAGAACTACGACTTTGAGTTGAAGTACCATCCTGGCAAGGCCAATGTGGTAGCTGATGCTTTGAGTCGGAAATCCGTGAGTCTATCCAGTTTGACGATGGGTGACTTCGACCTCATAGAGAAGTTTCGAGATCTGAAGGTGACCACCTTATTTGGGGGTTCACTTCTCGAGATGGAGACTGTGAGAGTCAGGAATGAGCTTATGGAGAAGATCCAAGAGGCGCAAGTTCAGAGAGAGTGTCTCGACTACGTGAAGAACCAAGACGGTGTGTCTTGGAATGAGGATGGACTTCTGTTGTTTCAGAAGCATATTGTGATTCGTCGAGGTCCCTTGACCGAAGAGGTTATGGCGGAGGCCCATAAGGGACAGTTTACTGTTCATCTTGGTGCTACAAAGATGCACCAAGACATGAAAAGAAATTTCTGGTGGCTAGGAATGAAGAAGGACATAGCTGTGTATGTGTCCAAGTGTTTGATCTGCTAGAAGGTGAAGATTGAACACCAGAAGCCGTTTGGTAAGCTTCAACCTCTTGAGATTCCAGAGTGGAAGTGGGAAAGCATTTCCATGGACTTCGTTGTGGGTTTACCGAAGACTCAGGTTGGCTGTGACTCGATATGGGTCATTGTGGACAGATTGACAAAGTTTGCCCATTTTCTTCCAGTGAAGGTGAGCTTCACTACAGAGCAGTTGGCCAAGCTGTATGTTCGCGAGATCGTGAGGCTTCACGAGGTGCCCGAGAGTATCATTAGTGATAGGGACCCGAAGTTCACATCTCGGTTCTGGGAGGCGCTGCAGGGAGCTTTTGGTACGCAGTTGAGACTGAGTACAGCCTATCACCCTCAGACTGAGCGGACTATCCAGACCTTGGAGGACATGTTTCGGGCTTGCACGTTGCAGCAGGGCTCGACATGGGATAGGTACATTCTATTGGTGGAGTTTTCGTATAACAACAGTTTTCATGCTAGCCTGGGCATTGCACCCTACGAAGCGCTCTACGGTAGAAGGTGTCGTACACCTACCTGCTGGTCTGAGGTTGGGGATCGTGAGTTGTTTGGCTTGGACTTTGTCCAAGATACTACCCTGCAGGTCCAGATGATCAGGGAAAAGCTAAAGCAGGCGCAGAATCGCCAGAAGAGCTACTATGATGTCAAGCATCGTCCACTGGAGTTCAGTGAGGGTGAGCACGTGTTTGTGAGACTTTCACCTGTCACTGGTGTTGGACGGGCACTCGGAGTGAGGAATCTGAGCCCGTAGTTTATTGGGCCATACCAGATTCTTGGTAGAGTATGACCTGTTGCCTACTGGCTTGCCTTGCCTCCGAACCTGGATAACATCCACGACGTGTTTCACGTGTCTCAGCTTCGGAAGTACATAGCAGATCCTTCGCACGTGGTGCAACCGGATGATGTGGAGGTTCGGGAGAACCTAAAGACTCCCGTCGAACCACTAAAGATTCTCGATCGTAGCGAGAAGTAGCTGAGGAGCAAGATCATTCCGATGGTCAAAGTGCAGTGGACCGGAAGAACTCCTGAGCAGTGTACTTGGGATCGTGAGGACGAGCTTCTCCGGCAGTACCCCGAGTTTCGACCAGGTATGTTTCTGATTTTGAGGTCAAAATCCTAAAAAGGTGTGGTGAATGTAAGAACCTGCACCGTTAATTAAGGAATCTAATTAATAAATTATGAGAAAATAGGAGAAGATTCCATAATTGACCCTAATAATTATTATGAGGCTTTAATAATTATAGTAAGTGATTAAGAATGCTGAAAGTCGCTTTTCGGAAGAAAAGTGCAGATACCGGTTCTGCTAGTCGGTATAAATGTGTACCGAAAAAGTATCACGAAAAATTATAATAAGTGCATGATAATTACTAGAATAATATGTAGGACTTGTAAAACTAGTTTCAAGTCCAAATAATGAGAACTGGTACTAGAAACCAGTACTGGCTTTGAAAAGCGCGTACCGGAAAGGTGCTCCGAAAATTATAAGAAAAATATGATAATTCTTATAAAAATGTGTAGTTTTAGATTCTAAAGTTTGGGATTAAAATTCTAAGCGTAACAATTAAAGCTAATACTATGTGTTTATTGAGTAAGTGGCTATATATACCCTTATTAAGGGCACAAAACCCTAGGAAACAGTTTCTCTACGTGAGTGTGGGGCTGGTCAACTGTTGGTTCCACTGTTCCATTGCTTCACCACCATTTTGTGAGCCTTGTCACCTCTCTTCTTCATTTTCTCTTCACTTTGTACCTTGGGTGAGTGGGAGAGATCATTGTGAGTGTGAAATGAGCACTTTTCCTGAGTGTGGTGGCTGTTTGGGTCTGAGCTGCCTTGTGTGAGTGTGTGAGCTTCTTCCTTGGGTTGTTGGAGCTCCAAGGAGCAATCTTTGTGAAGAAAGATCCTTGCTTGGGTGGTATTTTCGTGCACCCTTGAAGTCAGAACCTTGGAGCTGTTGTGTGAGCTCCAAGAGCACCCTTTTCTGAGTTTTGAGCCTTGGTATGTTGTACCACCCTTTGATCATGAGTTTTATGCTTAAAATGGAACCTTGATGCATGTAAAGGTTAAAAGATGATAACTTAATGTTGGGGTTGGTCAAACACACCTAGAAATGCATGTTTAAGTGTTTAAAATCGGTAAAATCCCAACCTTGGAAGGATATCTTCACGAAATGCAGTTTCTGCATTCTGTCGTGAAATATCCGGATATGTGCCCGAAAAATATCCGGATATGGGATTTGGATATCCGCATATTGGATATCCGGATATGGGAATCGGGATATCCGGATATTGTATATCCGGATATGTACAGTGAAATATCCGGATATTGCATATCCGGATATGGTCCCGAGGAATATTTGGATATTCTGGGATTTCGTAGAACAGTAGTTGTGCTGTGTGTACAGTAGGCTATTGGGGGTTTGTGGACCCTAGTTTGATGAAGTTGAACTTCTGTAATTAATGAACTTAGTCAGAATCAAGTGATTAAGGGCTTATGGCTTGTTATGGAGCCTTAAGACGTAAAATGTAAAGGAAAGACGTTGTCTTTAAGTTATATGCTTGTGGTGCATTATTATTGATATAGTATTGGTCCATAACAGATTGTGAATCTGTTGTGTTTGGACTTTGAGCTGTGGACTCTTGGCTTTGGGTGTTAGCTTGCAAGGTAAGATTTCGTGTCCTCGGTTTAGCCATATTGTGGTTCCACCATGTCCCATGGGGGTGTGGTTATTAGCATGCTGTGTTACATGCCTTGAATATTTGAAATGCTGTTGAGCTTTATGTGTAATGGCTTTTATCATGCATGTGTTGTTCCATCTTGACGGTAAGCCTGAGTATGTAGCGTCATACAAGACGGTGATCCGGAGTGGATGCAAGTAGCGTCTTGCACTATTTGTGGGTATTAGACGTATATAAATCCTGCATTTCTCTGGCCAGTAGAATAGAATTGACACACATGACATGATTATCTGCTGCATTGCATTGTTTTAGAAATGATATTGATGAACTGCTTTTAAACTTATATTGCACATGTAAGTGAGCTTGGGGTGGAAGATCCTTGAGGACCCCTTGTCTTACTGAGATTTCTTGTTTAGAGATCTCACCCCACGTTTGGGGAATGCTTATTTCAGGTTCAGGTAGTATGGTGACTGATGCCTCTAGCGGCAGGAGGCCAGAGCTTAGCTGATATTGATACTATGTTGTATTGCTGCCATGACTGGATTTGGATGCTGTTTATGTTTTCCGCTATTTATGATTATGTTGTTGTTGAGACTGATGTTGGGCGTGTTGCCTTATTTGAGTGAGCATGGGGATTGTCCATGACACTTTATGTTAATACTTTAGATTGGAGTTGTATAAACTGTTAGATGGCCCGGTCTACGTTGTTGTAGTTCCGTGACTAGAGCCACACTTTTATTGTCTGTATTATGAGGTATTTTAGTTAGCTGTTTTATTGCAATTACATACGGGCGATGTCTTATTAATTGATTAATAAGCAAGTTGGTAATGATAATGACATCATAATTGAAAAGAAAAAGATATTCCACAATTTAATTAAGCGCTGCTTAATACGATAGTATGATAACATTACCGGATATATACGGGGTGTTACATAGAGCCCCAAGGGGCAATTTAGGAATGAGAGGTGGGAGCTTATATACTCTCTCACCTCTTATTAGTTGTCCAGTGTGGGAATGCTTAAAACCAATGTTATAAAAATCGACCGACCAGGCTGGGTCGACCCGAAAACTGGTGAACCGGTCATGTAACCGGTCCGGTTTTCATATTGAACCAGCCATGTTACATAATCGGTGTGACCCGGTGCGACTCGGTCGATTTTCGTAAAAATCGGTGACCCGATCGGTTCAATCGGTGACCCGGCTCAGTCTATAAAAAAAACTAACTTATTTTCATAAATTAATATCTTTTTTTTTTTTTACTCTCAAACACAAATGATTTGTTTTTTTTTTTGAAATATTTGAGTGATTTGTAGCTTATTAAGTTACATAGATTATGTACCTACATAACTAATATTATCTTGATTATGCAATATTCAGAGAATTTTGATTTGATTTATAGTTAGAGATGTCGGTATCACAAATATTATATGTTTGATTGATTTTTTATTGGACAACGATGTGTAATTTATTATTTTCATATTAAAATATTTGAAATTGGTATTTTTTTTACAAATATTTAAGTATATTTATAGTTTTTTTAATATAAATTGTATATTTGCATATACTTAGTGGGTCATGCGGTTGAACCAGTGACGCACTGGTTTAACCAGTGACCCAGTACCTCGACCAGGTCAATAACCGGGCCGAGTTTAATAACATTGCTCAAAACCCACACACCCTTTCATCTTCCCTCTTTTCTTTTTCTTTCCAAACCTCTTCTTATCCATAACCCATGAAGAGTTTAATACTTAAAATTCTAACTCCTTTCAGGTCCATCGCCATTATAACATCTCGTATTTCTAGATGTATAATTATATATGTGATAATGTTGATTAAAAGGGAAGGATTAGTGTCCACTTCCACGACGAGTTAGACGATGAAGGAGGCTTAGGAGCTATTTTTGATGTTCCTTTATCCTTAACATGTGAATGGCCGAAGCCTTAGATGGGAGGAAGAGAGGTTGTTTTTCTTGTGGATGCTTGTTCCTTGGGAAGAAGGCCGAAGCCTTTGAGAGGGAAAAAGAGAGTGTCTTTGTTTTCCTTTGGTTCCTTGCTAATCTTGAGAGTGTGAGGGAGTGTGTACGGTTTGCTTGGGTCTTCTATTTTATCTAAGTCCTCTAATCATCACACCTAAGAGGGGTAAGGGTTAGGTCTAGGTTGAGTGTGTGGGTTAGCAAATCTCCCACCTTGTTCAAGTGTCATACGCATGGGAGGGACTCTTGCATTTCTTACCTAGAAACCAACTCATCATTAATCACTTGGGAGTGATGCGTATAGGGAGGAGATTCCTTGCATGTCATGCCTTGGTTAGGGAGATTCATCATTATTTGGGGAGTGAGGCGCATGGGGAGGGGAGTTCTTGCATGTCATGCCTTGGTTAGGGAGATTCATCATTATTTGGGGAGTGAGGCGCATGGGGAGGGGAGTTCTTGCATGTCATGCCTTGGTTAAATGCTTTAATCATTACTTGAGAAAGGTTGGTTAGTGTGTAAGGCTTTTGCCTTTTAACTTTCCTTAATTAAAATCCTAGGAGAAAGTGTCATTGTGATTTCCCAATGCATGGGGTTGGGAGTCACCTTGAGTGTCCCATACTCAACGTAAAGTGTGTGGAGAAGCCTTCCCTTTTCATGATAATTATTGCGCCTAGGGAAAAAGGGAAAAGGTGGCTCCACCTTTTTAATCATAAATGGGGAAGGTTTAGGTTTATGAACCCTTTGGTGTGTGCCTAGGGGGAATGGAAAGTGAACCTACTTTTAATGAGGAAAACCTTGATTTATGATCCCTTAGTGTATCACCTAGGAAGAAGGAAAGACACTTGTCTTCTTGCTTCTACATCGTCGCAGCTTTGCCTTGGGAATAGTCAAGTTCTATTCCATTCCTTTTCCTTTATTGGTTGCATGTAGTGGCATCCATTCATCATGTGCCACGTCACTCTTCATAGGTCCATGGACTTTGGTCTTGTTGCCCACTAGGGGTCCACGGTTTTGGGTTCCTAATGGGGTGGGTTTGCTTTGCATTTGGGCCAAGGTCACACTAAGTATTGGGTTCGGCCCACTTGGTCTTTTGGTGTTGGATTTCCATGGAAGTAAATAAATGGGCTTACTCTTGTTCCTTTACATGTTGGGTTCGGCCCAAGGAGTCTCTTTGGTTGGGCTACTTATGTTTACCATTAATGTGGGCATAGTCTAATATTATATAACTTCAAGAGCCATGCGTTTGGGCCATTGAGGCCATTACTTGGTGTGGGTTTATCCCATCATGCTTGGGCTTTTAATTTGTTCAACCATACATAACTTGGACTATTCACATATAGCTATCATCAATTAATTTGCCCACACTAGATTCATTAATAAATAAGGCTACATAATTTAGGGTTATTACATCCACCCTACCTTAATAAAATTTTCGTCCTCGAAAATTACAATTAAACTAAGTCTGGGTATTGCCATCGGATCTCATCTTCACGTTCCCAGGTTTCTTCTTCTGGGGTCCTTCCTTGCCATTGCACCCTCACCATCGGAATCACCTTGCTGCGGAGTCGCTTTTCTTCTCTATCTAGAATCTTGCAGGGTACCACCGAGATTTTCAAGTTGGGTCTTACTTCAACAGTATCCGGTAATACAACATGGGAGGGATCCACCAAATACTTCTTCAACTGGCTTACATGAAATACATCGTGAAGGTTCGCCAGATTGGGTGGTAAAGCTAATTGATAGGCTACCGATCGTACCCTTTTTAGAATCTGATAGGGACCGATATATCGTGGACTTAACTTCCGTACACCAAGAGCTCTACCAACACCAGTAACAGGGGAGAGTTTGATAAATACATGATCCCCTACTTCAAACTCCAGGGGTCGGTGCTTCAGGTCATAGTAACTCTTTTGTCGATCTTGGGCTTTCCGTAGCCTGTCGCGAATCATCTTGATCTGTTCTGTCGTTTCTCTAATCAGGTCTGGTCCGAACAACTCTCTGTCGCCAACTTCTTCCCAGCATATAGGTGTACGACACCTTCTTCCATAAAGTGCTTCGTACAGGGCCATACCGATACTGGCATGATGGCTGTTATTGTAAGAGAATTATGCCAATGGCAGGTACTGATCCCAACCACCTTTCTTCTCTAAAGCGCAAGCCCGTAACATGTCCTCGAGTGTTTGTATTGTCCTCTCAATCTGTCCTTCGGTCTGGGGGTGATAAGCCGTGCTCAATCGCAGTTGGGTCCCGAATACTTGTTGCAATGAAGAGCAGAATCGGGATGTAAACTTAGGATCTCGATCACTGATTATGCTCTCAGGGACGCCGTGCAACCTTACAATTTCCTTCACATAGATCTGAGCCAACTTCTCTGTCGTGTAAGTCCCTTTTACCGGTATGAAGTGTGCGGATTTGGTCAGTCTGTCGACTACCACCCAGATGGCATCGTAGCCTGCTTGAGTTCTGGGTAAACCTTTTACGAAGTCCATAGATATACTCTGCCATTTCCACTCCGGGATGCTCAAGGGCTGTAGGGTGCCTGCCGGTCGCTGATGTTCAATCTTTACTTTCTGGCACACCATGCATTTGCTCACGTACCTTCCCACGTCTCTTTTCATTCCTTTCCACCAAAAGTTCTTCTTAAAGTCTGCGTACATCTTGGTGGCTCCTGGGTGTATTGAATATTGACTCTTATGCGCCAGCTCCATGACTTCCTCCCTCAGGAGTTTTGTAGGACTACTATCCTCCTTTGGAAAGTAATTATGCCTTGCTGGTTCAGGCTAACACCAGATTGGTTCCTCGGTCTCTTCAAGCAGTCGACGGCTTGCTGAGCATGTTTGGTCCTTTCTAGTAGCTCGTCTAAGATTTGCACCGCCCAATATTCGGCCTCGCATTCGCTATTTGCCACTGCTAAGTCCAAGTTCCGAAGTTCCTCTATCAGTCGATGCTCGGCTATCATCATGCTCGCAACTCCTCTGGTTTTTCTGCTCAAGGCATCTGCGACTACATTCACCTTACCGGGATGGTATTGCAATTCAAAGTTGTAGTCCTTTATGAACTCCATCCAACGGCGCTGTCTCATGTTCAGCTCCTTTTGATTGAATAAATACGTGAGGCTCTTGTGATCACTATACACTGTTACAGTTGCGCCGTACAAGTGATGACGCCATATCTTCAAGGCGAACACGATCGCAGCTAATTCTAGATCGTGTGTGGGGTAGTTTTCCTCGTGCGACTTCAGTTGTCGGGATGCATACGCTACTGGTCTGCCGTGTTGCATAAGTACACACCCCAAGCCTATCTTGGAGGCATCACAATACACCTCGAATGGTTTCTCCGGGTCTGGCAGCGTCAGTACTGAAGCTGTTGTCAGCATTCTTTTTAACTCTTCGAAACAGGCTTCACATTCTTGGGTCCACACGAAAGGGACTTCTTTCCTTATCAATCGGGTAAGTGGCAATACCCGCTTCGAGAACCCTTCGATGAATCTCCTATAATATCCTGCTAGTCCAAGGAAGCTCCTTATCTCCGTGACAGTCTTTGGTCGTTCCCAGTCTACTGCTTCAATCTTACTGGGATCTACTGCTACTCCTTCATCTGAGATTACGTGTCCAAGAAATTGGATCTCTGGCAGCCAGAATTCACAGTTCGATGGTTTTGCTTGTAGTTGTTTCTCCCTCAAAACTTGTAGCATAATTCTTAGGTGTTCTGCATGCTCTTTTTTTCTCTTCGAGTATATTAGTATGTCGTCGATGAATACGACCACAAATCGATCCAAGTAAGGTTGGAATATCTGATTCATGTAGCCCATGAATACTGCCGGGGCATTAGTCAATTCGAAGGGAATGACCAAGTACTCGTAGTGTCTGTATCTCGATCTGAAGGCTGTTTTCGGGATGTCTTCCGGCTTGATTCGGATCTGATGGTATCCTGATCGAAGGTCGATCTTTGAAAACACCTTCGCACCTCTTAGTTGATCAATTAAGTCCTCGATACGAGGCAATGGGTACTTGTTCTTGACAGTCACTTTGTTGAGTTGCCGATAGTCCGTGCAAAGTCTCATTGACCCGTCATTCTTCTTTACAAATAGAACTGGTGCTCCCCACGGGGACACACTGGGTCGTACTAGTTCAAGGGGAGACATGCGGTAGGGTGCAATTGAGATTGGCCCAGTCCCGGGCATAAGCTCAAAAGAGAACTCCACATCCCTTTCAGGGGGAAAAGTGGAAATGTCGTCCCGAAATACATCCTCGAATTCGTTGACCACGGGAATGTTCATCAGCGGCGTCTCACTTGCACCTACCAGGCCAGCTATTAGCATGAAAGTACAATCTCTGATTCGACCGGTGAAGTACTGGGGAGTGGGGTCTCCATCCTTTCTCCGCCGACTATTATACTTCGGCTGGTACAATCAATTACTATGCGCTGTTTGGCCAGCCAGTCCATTCCCAATATTAGGTTAGTTTGGCTAAGGGGAGAATTATGAAGTCTTGGTTGTACTTCTTTCCCTTGTATCAGAATTCTACATTTCTACATATAAAGTGAGACACGGTCACTTCCCCCGTCGCAGAGGTGACTTGCATTGGGGATTGCATTGGGATCATAGTTAAGTTAAAGGCTTTTGCCACATAGTCGGCAATGAAGGAATTGGTCGCACCAGAGTCAAATAAAACATATAGTTCTTCACCATATATATTGATCGTACCTTTAACTAGTTCGACTGCCTGGTCCGCCACATGTTGGTCTAGCGTGTAAACTCTGCCCATCCTTCGCTGCTGGTTGTTGTTCATTCCATTGTGGACAATCTTTGATGAAGTGTCCATCTTGGCCGCACTTGAAGCATTTCATCGATCCCGCTCAAACAATTTCCGAAATGTGCCTTCCTACATTTGGGGCAATTGGAGACCCTACTGCTGTTTCCTCAGGGGTACCCGGGC
>NW_026898396.1:0-52062 GCF_033153095.1 Gastrolobium bilobum
GAGCATAGTGAGCATTTGAGGACTGTGTTACAGGATAAAAAATTGTATGCGAAGCCGTCAAAGTGTGAATTCTGGTTATCTGAGATATAGTTTCTGGGTCATGTTATTTCTGAGAGGGGTGTTGCTGTTGATCCAAATAAAATTGATGCTGTTATGTACTGGGAACGACCAAAAACTGTTACTGAAATCCGCAGTTTTCTGGGTCTTGCTGGATATTATCGGAGGTTTATTGAGGGGTTTTCTACAATGGTACTGCCATTGACCCGATTGACACGAAAGGATACTCCTTTTGTATAGACTCAGGAATGTGAGAGTTGTTTTCTGAGCCTTAAAGAGAAATTGACTACTGCTCCTGTGTTGACCCTCCCCGATCCGGAAGGTGAGTTTGAATTATATTGTGATGCTTCCAAGAAAGGTTTGGGGTGTGTGTTGATGCAAGAAATGAGAGTTGTTGCTTATGCTTCGAGGCAGTTGAGGCCTCATGAAGAGAATTATCCAACACACGATTTAGAGCTTGCTGCCATAGTATTTGCCTTAAAAATTTGGAGGCATTTTCTGTATGGGTTGAAATTTCAGTGATCACAAGAGTTTAAAGTATTTGTTTGATCAGAAAGAGTTGAACATGAGACAACGAAGGTGGGTTGAATTTCTAAAAGATTATGATTTTGAGTTGAAATACCATCCGGGTAAGGCTAATGTTGTAGCGGATGCATTGAGTAGGAAGTCTGTCAGCGTGTCCCAGTTGATGTTGTGGGATAATGAATTAATTAGCAATTCCGTGACTTGAAGCTGGCAGACGTCTTTATTGGGAGTGTGGATGAATTCTGGACTACACGGGTTGCAGATGGGTTGCATGAGAGCTGTCGGGTGGAAAATAAATTATATGAGAGGATTAAAGAAACACAGGTACGGAACGACAGTGTCAAATATTTGAAAAGGCAGAGTGAAATATCTGTGAATGAGCAGGGATTGTTATTGTATCAGGGCAGAATTGTAGTGCCCAAGGAGTTAGCAGGAGATGTAATGGTTGAGGCCCATAAGGGTCAGTTTCCTGTACACCCGGGTGCCACAAAAATGTATCAAGATCTGAAAATTAAGTTTTGGTGGCCTGGGATGAAGAAGGATGTGGCTGAATATGTGTCAAAATGCTTTATTTGTCAGAAGGTTAAAATAGAACATCAGAAACCGGCAGGGTTACTTCAGCCGTTAGATATACCAGAGTGGAAATGGGAGAGCATATCTATGGATTTTGTTGTTGGTTTGCCTCAGACTCAGGTTGGTCATGATTCGATTTTGGTTATAGTGGACAGACTTACGAAGTCTGCACATTTTCTTCCAGTGCGAGTGGACTTTTCTACTGAGAAATTGGCAAAGTTATATGTGAAAGAGATTGTAAGGCTCCACGGAAAACCGGTTAGCATTGTGAGTGACCGGGATCCGAAGTTTGCTTCTCGTTTTTGGGGAGCCTTGCAGCAGGCTTTTGGCACTCAGCTTCGGCTGAGCACTGCGTATCACCCGCAGACTGATGGTCAGACTGAGAGGACCATACAGACGCTCGAGGATATGTTGAGAGCTTGTACACTAGAGCAGGGCACTGCTTGGGACAAATATTTATCACTGGTAGAATTCTCTTATAATAACAGTTTTCACTCCAGTTTGGGCATGGCTCCATATGAGGCATTGTATGAGCGTAGATGTCGTACTCCTACTTGTTTGACAGAGGTAGGCGATAAAGAGAGGTTTGGGCCGGATTTTGTGCAAGAAACTACAACACAGATTAATATGATCAGAGAAAAACTTAAACAGGCATAGAATCGGCAGAAAAGTTACTATGATAATAGACACAGACCGCTTGAATTTGAAGAAGGTGATCATGTGTTTGTGCGGTTATCTCCAGTTACCGGTGTTGGACGTGCATTGGGCGTGAGGAAGCTGAGTCCTCGCTTTATTGGGCCGTATCAGGTAATCAAAAGAGTAGGACCAGTGGCCTATCAGCTTGCCTTGCCCCCACAGTTGTGAAATCTGCACGATGTTTTCCATGTATCGCAACTACGACGTTATATTCCGGATGAATCACATGTGGTGATACCGGACGACATTGAAATCAGAGAGAATTTGAAGGTTCCTATAGGTCCTAGTGAGGTCCTTGACCGTAGTGAAAAGAAGCTTAGAAGCAAAGTGATTCCAATGCTTAAAGTTCAATGGGTAGGACGTACACCTGAGGAGGCTACTTGGGAGCGGGAGGATGAGATTCTCCGGCTATATCCTGAGTTAGCGGACATGTATGATTTAATTTTGCGGACAAAATTCTAAAAGTTGGGGTGAATATAACACCTCACAATTTTAAATTAAGTATTTAAGCCATTAAGTGTGTAATCAAGTGATGGATTAGTGAAAATCCTAAAGATTAGGCCAAAATACAAAGAAAGGGCAAAACGGTAATTAGCCAACACACAACCCTAGGAAGATAAAAATTGAGTAGAAGGTCTCAGATGGTAAAAATAACCCTGGAAATGGGTTCAGAACGAAAAATTGAGTGGATAGGCAAGTTTCAGAAAAATCAGTGAATAGTGTTTTTCGCGGGTAAAAATACCGCGTTACGATTGCACCGTAAAACGTGCCAGTTGAATTTTGAGCTCTAGGTTTCAAATATGAGTTATAAATGGTCTAATGAGTTAGGAAAAATGATTGTTGATAAAATTTGATGAAAGTAAGTCATTTTGGGGAAACGTGCCAACGGCGCATGCGATAGCATAAAAAAGTGTTTTCTCCGAACGAATGGAGGACTCCGAATTCATCTGATCAAGCCTAATTAAAGTGGAATAGTTAATGTTAAAAATTAAAGTTTCTAAATAGGCTTTGAATTTACGGACGTTTAGTGAGAGTTTTGACGCGTTTTGAATTGCGTGAGGTGGCGTGGGACCCACCCCACTTGAAAGTCACTTAAACATCTTATCACTCCACTATTCATCATCACTCTCACTCTCTTCTCTCTCCCCAAACCCGAGTTCAGCCCTTCCCCCTTCATCTTTATGCAAATTTTTCTTCTCTCCATTAATCACTCATTTCTCCACCAAATCACTTGATTCTTGTGTTGGGGAGAACCTTCTAAACCCATTGGTACCATTCTTGAGCCTTGAAATCGTGTGTGGGAGGAGATCCTGCCCATTTTTAGCCACGACTTGGAGGAGAAATTTGGTGTTCATGGAGCTTTGGAATGCTCCAATGGTGGAGTATGTGTAGGAGGAGCCCATTGCCTAGCATTTGAGTGAGTTGTTACACCTTTTCATTGGTTGATTCTTGTGATTGAGTTTTGAAAACCCAAAGCTTTGAATTGATGAATTGTGATGTTAGTGAGCTCAATTTGAAAATGTGTATTAGATGATAATGTGTTAGAATGATGTATTAAAGCTAGAAAGGCGATGAAATTTATTGGTGAAAATTGATGAATTTAACTTAGAAAAATTTGATGATCATGACTTTGGACTTGTGAATTTTGGTGTTGAGACTTGTTTGATGAATTGTGGCATGATGGTATGAAGATATAATAGGTTGTGTGAAGGTTGGAGTGATTAAAATTGAATGGAATTGTGGCATGACTTTGGACTTGTGACTTGAATCCCGAAACTTGAATCTGGGAGTTGCCCTTGGTCATGGACCAAGTGGATTGAGGTATGTAATTGGTTCAATGCATGTATAATTGTAAATTAGCATGCATTGTTTGAATTATAAGAGATTGGGAATGTCCTATGTGTAGGCATTCTACTGTGTACCAAGTTGAGGGATAAGCTGCTGCGGAGCTTGTGAAAATAATACTTAAGGTAACCTCTTGGTACTGGGGCTTGTTCCCCTTTTCTGTTCCACCTTGCCAGTTGATGGCAACGGTAGGAAGAGTGTATGAGTAGTATAGAACACATGAGCATGCATGCATTATTGCTATGGGTACTTATGTACCGAGTCTCTGGCCAGTAGACAGTTTTATTAGCCTTCGGGCAGTTTCGAACTTCCGCTGGATAGGTCTCCAGGAGGGAGTTCCAGTTGACTGCGTGTCATGGTGTGTGATCCGGGTAGGAGCACACTAGGAATGTCTTTGGCATTTTGGATGGTTTGGGCATCATGGTTGTGGTTTCTGTGAACACCCCTTGGATGATACCCATAGGCTTATATATGCCCAGGGCGTATGTGGAATTGGGGTTACCATCCCGTATCGTCGTAGTTTTTATCTTTATATTCCCCATTTCTCTAAATCCCTTGCTATATCCCGTTTTCAAAGTGGTTGTTTTATTCTATTGATATGCATCGAAGTGAACCATTGGGTGGAGTTTTCTCCAGAAACTCTTGGTTACTGAGATATATTCGTATATCTCACCCCGTCTCGGGGCATTTATTTCAGGAGGTAGAAGTGGAGCCGGAGCAGCGGGCAAGAGGCCCGCAGAGTGAGCAGTGGAGTGCTTCATATTTTGCATTTTGTTGGCCGTGTGACCTAGGCTAGACTTAGGGCATGAACATCTCATATGTATGTGGGATGAGCTTCATTAGCATATTTGTTCATGCCATTTTGCCTAAGTCTAGTAATTATGTATTTGGTTATGTTGTTATTTGAATTTAAGTTGTAATATTGGAAGAATGTAAGTTAAAGTTTAAGTTTCAAGTTGTAAGTTGTAAAGCAATATTGTAATCATATTTGATGCATGACTATTTATGATGGAAGGTCCTTAGGCCTATTTTAGGGTATGATTACATGTATGATGAAAATATGCATGAAAAAGGTGTTAGTAATTGCAACTACTTAAGGATGATTAACATGAACTATATGCCTAATAACTATAAACTGGATTGGGTTGTAAGTGCCCCAAGGCGTTGTTGGTCCTTGTGTGTGCCACCCATTGGATTATTACTGTATTATCATGTGTTTATTAGGTACATTTGAGGTTTAAATGATCTTTTACAAATTTGGGATTATTGGAAAAACAAAGGAAACTCTGGCGAATTTTCTGCAGAATTGGTAGATTTTAGGCGAACTTCGGGAGAGCATATCTCCCTCCATAGAGGTCCAATAGAAACGTGCCATACGCCATTTCGAAGTTTTAGATGTCCTCTATCTTGTGTCAAAAATTGGGAAAAATCTGGGTTGATATTCGGCCTAAAACAAATGGAGAAACGCGGACTGCCATGTGCCACTGCATCTGGGGCAGTTCTGGACCTGACTAAGGAAATTAATTCTTGCTTCATTTCTCAGTCAAATTAAGCGTGTGATATATCAAAATGAAGTTTGAGATGTCGAGTTTGTAGGAAAAAAATTTGAGATTAAATGGATGAGTGGATTGAGTGCAGTAATTCGAGTAATGTGAGTGGTTTGAAGCTGTTTTTGGGGTTGGTTGGCTATTTGCTGATCCAACTTCAAACGGCGTTAACTGGAGCAAATGAGCTTCGAATTGAGCGTGTGTTAGCTTGTTAAAAAAGGAATTAAGTAAGACAAAGATATAATCTGAGAAGAAGGTTTGGTTGCGAGCGGTGTGGTCGTAGAAAAATTAAGAGTGAAACATGTCCGAATAGGTAAAAACGTAAAGTTTGGAAATTGGCTAAGTGGGTTTATGAGAACCTCTTAGTAACTTATAATAAGTAAAGTAAGTTATATGAATAGTTTAAATAAGTCTTCCACAAGAGCTTACGGTTACAGTCACAACTTGTAATTATTACGCTTTTTATGTTTTAAATGCTCGCGTAATAATCGGAAAAAGTTTATTCGCATTTTTATAAATGAATTGCTGTGATTGTAATTGCGCTTAATATCATAATTAATGTTAATAATACCGGTGTACAACGGGCTGTTACAATAACTAGATTTAAGGAAAATTCTTTAAATCTTATAACACTGAAACCTTAGATCCAATATACATACATTTTTATTTTACTTAAGCATTAACACAAACACTCAACCTTCATAAATATCCTTCTTTAGGCCGATGGTTATAGGATTCACAAGGTTATGCCATAATTTGTTTTTCAATCATTCTTTTAACCATATGTCATCACAACAACAAAAGACATATACCTAATCAATTAAACCTTAAAACTTGGCATTTGAACATAACAAATCACCACCATAACAGCCCTCGTAAGAAATGTACCCAAAATTGAATACATGTAAAAATATATATATTAAATGAGAGGTTAGTTACCTTAAATACCTTGAAGAGAATAAGTTATGAACTACCATCAATTAATCAACAACAACACAAACACTTTCATGTTGACAGCCCCTCCTAATTCGCAGGATGTATAGATGGAAACTCATCCTTTACCACTTAACAAGAATAAAGAAAAATAAAAGGTTATGACCACAAGAACACAAGTATCCTTTCTTCTCAAAGTAGCTAAGCATTTTAGAGACAAGAAGACACTTACTACCTTCTCCTAGTTCTCTTAGGGCTGTTACGGTTTAGAGGAAATAAAAGTACAGATGCTTGATATCTATAAGGAAAGACAACCGACTAAATAACTCCTATGAATGGATCTCTTACTCGACTCTTCATGACTTTGCATCAATATCGATCCAATATCCACATACAGAACACCGGAACATTTTTCAATTCACTTTCAGGATTTTATAGAATCAACACCGAAGTAGTTATCGATGTCTTCATAAAATTTTGAAAACGTCATTCACACTCATGAATTTACACAAAAGGAATATCTTTCCTGGTAAACAAGTTAAGGGCAGTACCTTCTGAGATGAATATTCTATCAAAATTTATCAGTAAGGAAAGTTCCTGATTTCTAAGACATTCAGGGACCGTTCCCAATTTATAATTTCCTCAGTCAACAGTCACTCCATTTGCAAAGATGACCTGACCCACTGACTCTACTTCACATTAGCCTAGGTGAGTTTAGGTCCCATTCCACGACTCTATCGGTGTCTTAACTTACAACCCCAGTAAGTCATTATATAAAAAGATATATAAATCATAAGTCTTTTCACAGTATAAGTTCACGTTTATGTTCATTTTATCCGATACATATTAATCAAGATATCATTTGACATAATAACATACCTTAGTTCACGTACACCTACAAAATTAACAATTCAAAATAAGATAAAATAATTCCACCCATTAGCATACCTCAATCCATATAGCACCTGCAAAATTAGAAGTCAAGTACAGGGTGAATAAACATTCACAAGTTGCAACAATTCTTAACACATGTTACAAACATAGAATCGTTCAAGTTGTTCACAAGCAATATACACCTGCAACAGACCAACATTTTACGTTTAACCTAGAGTCATGGAGACCACTCAACCCACTTGATAAATAGTACATGTGCATATCTTGCACATACTCATTCACACGTCATATTGTCGTCCAGTTCAGGGCATCACGTGCTTGAATCCATTGCTGGAATTTGCACTTAACATTTAGCTTTTCTTGAAGTTCCTTTAGAGTCAACATTAGTGACGTTGACCAACGTGGGAGTTTCTTCTTAAATTCAGCAGTCTATAAGGTGTACTCTTGACTCTCCACTTAAGGCTTGCAGCCGTAGATACACACACAACTTATCCTGAAATCTTTTCACACTCCCGAGTACTGTGGTTTGACTTGCCACATTCACAATGCACTATTATTCTTACCAACATGCGCCTCTAATTTTTTTTCCATATGAGCCACATTTGGCAAACGAAAGTTCACTCTCATCAATCTCCTTCGGTTACTTTTCATCTTAATTTGTGATCACGTCAACAGACCATAATTTCTTATTTCTTCGTTTTCGCCACCTTCATGATTACATTTGAAGAAATCTTCTTTCCTTCAAAGCGGTTCTATATGGGTGCTTCTAAGAGACATCACTCTCAAGAGTCATTCTCCTACGGAAAATACAAGTCCACTTGACTAGGGATTTTTTCTCGAGTTACATGTGGCACTATACTGCCTATGTAGTCTCATGCAACATCAGCGCGAGTGACAACCCAAACTCTTTACATCATACTATAGTTCAATTCGTCGCCCCAAAATACTAGCACGAATAATGCACGTGGAGGCATAGCATTTTTATTAATTTTCTTTTACTATTCTTGAGCATCAGCTCACATTAACAAGACTATAGCCAAGTCTATCAGTTTATCATCATTCCACGAAATAAACTCGAATTGTTTGATCGGGGTACTTGGTATCCTCATACTATCTGATGAGTTATCTCTCAAAGTGGTGTCGACATGGAACTTCTAAGAGCCATACCTCTTAGAATGTCTCCCTTCAAGGGATAGACCACACAATATCCTTATGGTCAATGAACTTGATCCATCAGTTCAAGTTTACCCTGGCTTCTTGTACAAGTACATCAATAAAATATTTAATAATACATGACATACTTCATTCCAATAGATCATATATGTATCAATGCAAGGTGCAATAAACTCAACTAAGTCATCCCTAGGCCTTCGGCCATCACAAGAATGCTCAGACAATCTCATAAAGCCATTTCCCAGGCCCTCGGCCGTCACAGAAATGCTCATATCAGTTCTAACAATTTAGTACACCATGTTTTACTCTAGAGTATACAATCATCTGATTGTTTCATCATTTCAATACACTTGTCTCAATTACTCAATCAATGACTATATGCACTTTCAAGTATATTCAATATCTAGTCAAGTATATATCAATCCCAACCAACCACAATTCTACTAATCAAAGAATACACAATGTAACATCCCACATAATTAGGAACTTACATAAATTGTAATTAGGGATGTGGAAGCATGCTTTGAATTCGAATTCAATGTATATATAAGGTGGAATTAATTTAAGTTAGGAAAATTAGTTTAATTGCAATTATAAGTGAGTATATATATATATATATATATTAAGAATTCGAAACACTAGTTAAAAATGGATAGTATTGAGTTTAATTACAATATAGGTAGAAATCCTAGTTACTACCTAGTGGGAACTTGAAATAATAATTATTAATATATTACATGAAATAGGTGACCCATTAGGAAGTTATTTACAATGCCATGGTGGTTGTGAATGCATGCCATGAATTAAAAATCTAAGCATGTGTAGGATAGGAATACTTTTAAGTACTCTTTATGAAAACTCTAGTTACTACTTTGTAGCTACATGAAACAATATGGCTTAGGTAAATTATTGGGTCCAATTTCTTCCTTGGTATCCACGGCCCAAATTTTTTAATTGGGGTTTAAGGCTGCCCTATATCTTTCCCACTCATGATCTTTAGCTTATCCCAAAACCAAATCTGCATACTTGCCATTGATTGGCCAAGGAGTAAACACATGTCCAACCTTACCTCTCCCTCATCACCTCTCAACACTTGTGCGCATAATATGGTAAGTAATCTGATTTGTTAGCTTTTGGTTCAGATTAGGATTAAGCAGCATCACTTTCTCTCCTCCTACGCGCTAGTTGTGGAACATCAAAGCTAATTTTATTCTCTCTGCTCAAGAACCTCACTCAGCCCCCATTCCCCCTCAAAACTGTGAGCACACATGAAGGAAACCAAACACTTAAACACCTTCTTCTTCCTTCCATTCCTTGTTCAGCCGTGTACCTATATGCAAAGAGGTGTAATATTTTCCCTACCTCCTTGTTCATCCTTCCTCTCCTCGGTTTGATGAGGATACTCACTTGCATGTAGATGGGAACCCCAGCCTACATCCATTCCCCTCCTTCCTTGCTTGGCCGAAGAGCAACATCAAAGGAGATTATGACCAAGCTCAACATTTCAACTTCTTCTCTCTCACTGATTCGGCCTAAGGGCAACCCTAAGGAGGTGAGGTAATTTTTCGTTGCCTTCTTGTTCGTTCATACTTGGACCGATTTCTGATTAAGCTTTTTCCCTTTTGCTGGAACATGGTTCTGCCTTGATTGAGTCGCTCCTCCCATTGTATACAGCTGGTTTTGACTTCTTGGAACATTGGAGAGTGAGGTTGCTTCCCTCCACCCGAATAGCTAACCTTTGGATGCTTGAAGGAAGGTAAAATTTGGACCTCAAGTTTCCCTTTACCTCATTGTTCGATTGCATGTGTATTTTAGGGGTATAGTTCTTGTCATTCCTACCCTTTGCCCTCACTATTCGGCCCTCACTTGCTTGATTAGGAGAATGTTTTCTTTTGGTCATTTCCTTCCATAGATTTTGTCCATTCGAACAGCCTTGAATTTGGTACGTGCAAGTAGAAACTGATATTTTTGAAGCTGAAAAAATAGCTCCCTTAACGTTGTTAGACCGGTCTTTGGATTATAAAACTTGGTTAAACCTTGCATGTGTTAAAACTGTATGGACAGCTTGCTAGAGACATTGTTCACTCACACGTAAGCTTTGTAGAAAATGTTATGTAAATAAATTAACTATGTGCACCTAGTTGCTGGCCAAAACCGAACCTGCATGTGTAGGTCCTTGGGATTTTTTTTGTTACTTGCTAGCAATGGGTAGGATAAATTTAAAGGCAAAAATATAATTAGCATTGGAAGCATGAAACCTGTTAGATCCAAGGGCTAGGGGGCATGGAAATTATTTGTAAATCATAGGAAACAAGGATGGAAATTCTGACTTAGTAACCATTGTATAGGTGCGCATAATTCCAAGAGAGTGGACTGAATTTTTGGTCATACGCTTGGTTAAAATAGTTGGACACACTGAGGTAAGTGTTCGGTGGATTGACCTTTGTGACTGTTAATTTAGTGCTTGGTTTTTTGATTTGTTGTGCATGTGTTCCATTCTGATTCTATTTGAAGGTAATGATAGTTTGATTTGAAACATGAACTATTGGAAATTCGGTTTGGATATACACTATGCTTCGAATATTTGATGTTATAGTCATGTAAACTATGATTCTATGATTCTGATATTTAGTCATGCTCACGAACATCATAAAACTGCATTATGTCATGTGTGTGTGAAGCAAAACATATCATAGCATACAACATCATGCATTCAGTTTTGGAAATCGAAATATTTGTTAAAAGTAAGCATATGTTTGAGCACGCATCATGTTGGCATCCCTCAGGTACCAGGGAGAAGGAACCGTGGCTCAGTTCGCATAGGTCGCAGTTGGAATTCCCCTCTGTTGGGCCAAATGGAATCTCCGCTATGTTAGCTAGTATGTGCACCGTAGTGCTATGAACATACAGTATTCTGGCGTTATATACGCATTCTGATTAGTATTCTGGCGTTAGGTTCGCACTCTAATTACATTTTAGTATCTGTTCGGAATTTAATTGATGATGTGACAATTTTGAAAATTCTACATCTAAGTTAACATTGTTGCATTGCTGGATTTCTGCCACACTACTGGTATTTTTCTCACCCCTTCTGGGGCTCATTTTTTATAAAATTGCAGGAGGACGAAGAAATAATTGATAAAGTATGTCCTTGGAAGTATTTTGTTGATGTTATGCTGTTTGGGAATTTCTGTTGTTTGGTCTCTGTTTCTGTTTGGTTGAATGCTGAATAATTGTATATAATGTAAGGTTATGAAGATTGACAATTTTGATTTCGAATTCTGATTTGTGGTGAGGCATTGCGTACTTATGAAATTTCGTTTATGCATGGAATACTTGTAACCGTATATGTTGTTACTGTTATTCACAAATTCAGCTTAAGCTAGTTTTGTTTTCTAAGTGTGAAGTATGAATTAATCAGCTAAGAGTAGGTAAGACATTATGGATTAATGGTTAATGAAAATTCAGGTTCTGCATGGTAGAATTTTGTTAGCCTCAACCTGAGTTCAATTGGATTTTGGCATGAATGTTTAAAATAAATACGGCAAGTATTAAATTCGGAATTGGACACTGATTTTCATGCATCTTGCGAGTTCGGTTTCTGAGGCTACAGACCTTCGATTGGGATATAATTTATATGCACGTAAAGCCCCATATGTCTATTTTCAAATTATATAAATTTTATGTCAGAAGCTTGTGAGCCCGATTTTTTATAATTCTTGCAAGTCAGGTAGGTTTTTGGAAAAATTGCACTGATTTTACTTGTATCTTGCGAGTTCAGTTTCTGGGGCTACAGAACTCCGAATGAATTATATTTTATATGTACGTGAAGCCCCAGGTGTCTACTTTCTTCGTGTCAAAGAAATTTTTTGAAAGCTTGTAAGTTCAATTTTAAATGATTTTTGCACGACAGACTGTCTTACATGGAAAAGTTTACTGTTTCAGCATCAACGTTTTATGAAACTCTTCATTTTTTTTATGAAACCCGATTTCAATACAAGCTTTTAATTGTGACTTAAAAGTCCATTTTCAGATTATAATACGTAACGTTGCGACTCTAATAAGATTTAGCAGACTCCTTCCTTGGATGCAGTCAGGGGAGGGTGTCACACTAAATGGTATCAAAGTAGTTTTGATTCATGGTGTTTGTATTTGATGAAGTGTTTACTATTTGTATATGTTTTCTGAATTGTTTGCTGTTTGAATATGACTGCTGAATGGGTTCTGGATGCTGTATGTAGAAGTGAATTGCTGGGTGTTCGAATTAGGATCGGCATGTGTGGAAATGTTCTTTTAAATTGTTGAAATTAGCATAATTAAAATGTTAGAGTTGTACTGAGATATATTGAAATCATCTTGTGGTATTTCTTACTCAGAATAGTTTAAAATCAAACTACTCAGGGCAGTTTTAATTCTTGATGACTGTATGATGTATTGTCTGGTTTTCTGATGTATTAGGTTGTATGGTATGGGTTTAACTTGCTATCGACTTGCTGTTTAGAGGTCGGTTTATACAGTGATTCGTGTAGTACAGTTAAGTAATCGAGTTTGACCTACTCAATTAGATTGACTTGTCTTGTTGTTTGTGTTATTGAGTGTTGTTCGGTTTGTTGGATACTGTGCACTGTTTTAGTAGGTGTCCTGTTTGGTTATAATGTACATAGATTGCATTGAAATACTTGACTTGAACTATTTGCTGTTGCCAAACTGCGTAAGAGCTTTCTGGTTGTACTGTATTGCATCTGAATTGAAAAGTTTGAATTATATAATTGTATGCGTTGGTTAGTTGAAATTCTGTCTTGAAGTGGGAATCGTGTATCAACCTTGAGTCTACTGTCGTGTATGCCATGCAATGAGTAGGATCCACTCGTTGTATGGCATTACGAAAGGAGAAACCGTATGAACGATGCACGAAAACCTCCTCAAGAGAGATGTCTGACGTGTGATAGATTGTGATTGATTGATGCCTGAACGACGAATAAATAATGAAGTCTGGAATTTTGACGACTCCCAGCGTTTGATGAAATGATATCTCAGCTGTTACCAGGAGTGGGTCTGGCCAACACATTCTTCGGTAACACGATGGTGTCAAATTGTCAAGCACCGAGATTAAATTAATGAAAATTTTTGGGTTGGTGGTCTTAGTACCTATGCATGAAAAATAGGTGGGAAGTTAATCTAGGAAATGACTTGAATATTTGGAATAAGTAAGTTATATTTTGTAGTACCATATGATTGAAGGTAGTAATGAACAATCTTTTAAGACGAAATGGTGTATGACTATGTATTAAGAGTGAGTTGTTTCCTGTTTGATAAAATGAATTTATGCAAATATTTTGTTGTGGTATCAGTTTGTCAGGTATAGCAAGGGAAAAGAAGTATTCGAAACTGAGTTGTTGGATATATATATGAGAAATTGAGTTTATAAATAGGTTGATTTATTTTAACCGACTAGGATGTAAACCCCATAGTAGTGACGCCTGGTTAGATCCAGTTTGAGTACTGTGCTCAAGAAATTCAATTTGTTTTGTAATCTGAATGTGTGGGTTCTGTTATAATCTATTTACTACGTGGAGACACTGCTATTTGGGGAACCTGGTGTGTTATGTTTGTTTGTTTTGAGTACTTGACTTTATGCACTCTCTTTTATGTTGAAAACTGGAATTAACGTGTGGTACATGTTAGGAAGACTATCTGGACCGAATTTGACGTAAAGGGTATGGTTTTGTTAGTGGCTGTAGTGACAATTAAATAGTATGTAAACTTAAAAGGAGTAGTAGATGTAATTGGAATCTTAATGGAAATTTAACTGCAACTAGGATTTTGGATGTGATTATTGTGAACTTGAATTATGAAAGCATGGTCTATTTTGGTAGATTACGATTGGTAGCTGTTTCGAAATTGTAATGTTTATCAATGATTGGAAAGTTCATATCATGGTTAATGGATCCTCTGATCAGTGGAGTCAACTACATCCGAGGTACCTAGGACAGCGGAAAGCTCGAGGAAGTTTCCTCATATGGGTGTTTTGACGAACTATATGAGAGGTATCACTTGACATGATATGTATGAAAAGCATGATAGAATTGATTAGCTGTATACATGACTGGTTAGTATCCGTGTTTTTGTTGCGTACGTTTAGAAGAATAGACTGTGTGGCACTTGACTCCAGGAAAGTATTTAGACAGTATCTATAGAATAAGTGAATGAGCTAAACATCTCATGTAATTATGGCAATTAGGAGTAGTACATCAGAATCTCTGTATCCCTTACTTTTGTCTATATAATTTGGCTTCCTCTATAGAGTTTATAAACACACCACTTTCATTATATGTCTCTCTTTTCTCTTACCTTAATCAGGTACTTCAAGCTTAATTAGAGGTGGCTCCTAACCCATGCGTGCCTGGTGAAAACATTACCCATCCATGTAATTTTTTTTTCTTTTCAGAAAAACCGTAACAAATACTATACCACTCACTTGATTGGTACTTTAAATTTCCCCCCTAAGGTGATGGACTAAGGTCCTTAGAAAATAAGAGCATTGATGGAAGGCTTAATTAAATTCTCGGTAGTGAAGTTTTATAATTCCAGGAAGACTTTTCTAAGTTGTAATTTGGAATATGATGTGTTCTGTTTTACTTGCTCGATTCTCTATAGACTACTGAGTTGTGGATTTCTGTTTGTGATGTTTATCAAGTAAGGTAATTAGTTGTGAAGTCTGAATATAAGGCAAAAAATGTGATGTGTTTATTGAGTTGAATTTTTATCATACGTAAGGAGTAAGTAGGAAGTGGTTGAAATTCTAACTTGTAACATGCAAACTGCAAAGATAAAATAATTGTAATTGAAGGTCCTAGTTAATTAGCACTCTGTTTGCGCAAGTAATAGGCAGGCGTTGTCTAGTTGTTTAAACTATCTAATTCGGAATCATGAAACTTTGTTGTGTTATCATTGGCGAAGTAACCTTGTAAACTAAATTGTTAGTGTAACATCTCGCCCAATTAGGAACTTATTTAAATTACAATTAGGAATGGGGCAGAGTACCTGTCTTCGAATCATATAAATGTTTGCTTTTGAAGGGAGTTAAATTAAATTAGGAAAGGGTTGGTATTATCAGGGAAGACAAGTACCTATTTTAGGCATGTGAAATCCTAGTTATAAGTATAGGAATAATTTATTTATAACATTTAGAAAGCATAATACTACTTAGAATTATATGAGTACTCATTAAAAGTATGTGATTAATTTTATTACAAAGAATAAAACCATAGTTAGTAATTGGAGGGTACATGAAATAATAATGCATGGGTGACTTGCGAATTATATGACTATTTTCCCTAGGGTGGAATTAAAGTAAGTTAGAGAGTTATTTAAATTACTATGATAGGAGAGTACCTATGTAGGCTTGAGAAACTTATAGTAAATTGAATTTGATTTGAATAATTTTATTATAATATATAGAATGTCTAATAATATTCAAAAGACATGGGAAACTAATGAATTAGTGGGCTGGTCACATGTAAGTTTAACCTTTGGACTTAGGTAATTTTGGACTATCCCATGAGTAGGTCCGCGGCCAATATGCCTTGGGAGGGCCTTGGTTCAGCCCTAAACCTTGTATTTATCTTAACCTCATCCTAAACATTCCACGAGGCAGCCATGGATTGGCAAGGAATCAACACATGGCAACCTCTATCTCCTTATTCAGCCTCATGTGCGCCTAGGACATAGCAAAATTCTGATGACTTGCTCAAACCACTTAGCTTTTCAGCAGGCAACCAATGGGAAACTTGGAGCAGTTTGCATGCATTTTAATTGGGCAAGAATCCCACCCCATTCTACACCACCTGTACGCATAGAAGGAGCCTCATGGGTTATCTTGCTGGTCAATTTCCTTCAGAATTCTACCACACGATACCCTATTTCCCTCATCATCTCTATACCGCCAACCCACTAAGGAAGAGACCTAAGATCAGAAAACTCCATCTTACCTCCCCTCCGTACCAGAATCGTAAACCTCCAAAGGAAGAACATCAAGGCAAAATTCTGTACCATCTTCCCTTCATCTTCGTTCCAATATCTTAAGCCAAAGAGGAAGACCTCATCACTTTAACATACGTCTCTTTCCTATTCTTCTTTGTCCAGCTGAGCAGCAACGCACAAGGAGGTATTGTGTTCCCTCACCTCCTTGTCTCTTCCACTCTCTATTCGGTTTTAATGTAGGTACATTTACATGCAGATTGAACTTGAGTTTTCATCCCCTATTCCCTCCCTTAGTGCGCACAACCCCATTAAGAAGGAGATGATTGGAGCTCGAATTCTTGCCTAGTTCGAGTGAGAATAATTGATAAATCTTTGGTGGCTGTATCTCTAAGCTATTAGTCAATCGTTTGGGTACATGGCAGAGGCTGTGAATCAAAAATAACAAATCAACACCCCTACTCACCCTTGCTGTTTCGGTTTTAAGGTATGATAGGAGGACCTTTTATTATCCTCCGTTGTTCTGCCTGGTTTGAGGACTTTATAACTGTTGTGAGGCACGCAATCACAAAACAAATTATGAATTTGGAAGAGAGTCTTCTAGTGCCTTAGGACCGTTTCTTTGGTCAAATGGTAATGTAAACTTACTTGTGTTAAACCTGTTTGGGCCGTATGTTTAATGGTCTCCTTGCCACACCTAGCTTTGAAGAGAGGAATATGTAATTGAAAATGTTAAGTCACTAGTTAATAACATCAAGAAACCGAATATGAATGCCAATGAAACTTTGGATCCTTCGTTGATAATAATGGAATAAATTCTGTTTTTGTGAACCTTGACATGTACTAAGTTTCATTTAAATTAAATAAACAACATGATGTATAGGCTTCCTTTTTCGCACCTTAGGAGTGGGGAAGCAAAAATTGTATGATTGAAACCTTGAGAATTTTCTGTATGCTTAAACCAATTCTGTTTTGGGATTGGTAGCCTTAGGATTAGTCATTATTAAACGTTATAAATTTATTGCGAGGTCAGTATATTACTTGGAAAGGAACAAGGTAAGAACCCGAATCTGTTGGAGTTAGGAAATTTAGGGACAACAAGCTCTAGGCCCCTTTACCGTACCCTAGGTTTAGTGGAGTTGGCTATTTAAATAAAATCCTAAATGTTTTTATGCTAAGGAAGTCGAACCTGTAAGTGTGGATTTCATCATTGTAATGAGCTACTAAATTTACAAGAAGTCAGAAATTCGTTCAGTAAAATAATCATGAAAACCGAATTGGTATGTGTTGGGGACTCAGGATTTTAGTATGGTAATATGTTATTAATTTATGGGAAGGCAGAACTTGGTGAGCACAAGAAGCATGGTAAATCGAATGTCATGTAACAATAAAGAGGCAATGGAATTTCTTATAAATAATAGGAATGTATGAATAAAATTCTGACTTATTGTACCATTGATTAGGTGCGCATAATTATTAAAGTGTGGGCTGGTTTTGGTTGATTATTGCGTGGACACAAGGTAAGTGTTTGGTGGTATTACCTAATGTGACTATTAGCTAGTGTATATAATTGTGAATTGTTGCTCACATGTGCCTTGGATTAATGTGCTGTTATATGCTATATATATATATATGCTGCCTATGAATGTGACAAGATGGAAAATCATGAATGAGAAGTAACTGTTATGTGGCAGCTTGGTACGGAAAGTACATGAAAGATATGGTATTATGATGATGATCTAGTCATGCATATTCATCATGCATCCCTTTTCTTTTGTGTGTGTGAAAGCATAGCATGGCATACGTGCATAAATTTCATGTTGCATTGGCTAATAATAATATCTATATAAATATGCTTACGATAGAGCACACATCATATAGGCATCCCTTCAGTACCAGGGTATGGGACACTTGGCTTCCGTCCGCATAGGCCACAGTTGGAATTCACCTTTGAGGGAGCCATTACGGAATATCCACTGTGTATGTACGCGCACGACGGTGCTATGAGCGTAATGATGGCGTTATATACGCACTAATGATATGCTAGTACGCGCACGAAGGTGCTATGAGCGTAATGATGGCGTTATATATGCACTATTATATGTTAACGGAAAATGAAATATTGATGTGACTGTTTATAATTTTGTGCCTAGTTTAATATTGTTGCATCATTGGTTTTGCTATCACACTACTGGGATTTTTCTCACCCCTTTGGGGCTGCTATTTTTATAAAATGGCAGGAGGACGCAAAAGCATATGAGGCCATGGATTATTTGGATGTTTGCTGTTAAATTATGCTGTTTGGACTTGTTGTTGTCGCTGTTTTATTTGATGGATTACTGTATTAATTTGAGGAGTTTGGATTATTGTTGGAACTATGATTTTATTGTTGTTTCAAGACTTTGATGATTATTTAGTATTTTAGAAAAAAAATTGAAAACGTTTTGCGAACTAAATTTTCTTAACGTTCAGTAAGTGCTGATTTTTAAACAGTTTTGCGAGCACTTTGCGAGTTATGTTTCGAGGGGCAAACGACCTCCAATTTGCTAATATTTTATGTGCACGCGAAGTCCCAGACGTGCTCTTTCTATATTACAAAGAATATTTTTGTGGATCGTTGATCTTGATTTTATACGAATTTTTTAAGACAACAACGTCTGCCGGGAATATAATATTTTCAGCAAGTTAAGAAATTTTGAAAGTGCACTCTGATTTTTGTAAGTGACTCGATCTCAATTATAAGTTTTAATTAGCAACTTCAAAATGATTTTTCGGTATAAAAGTAATGACGTCAAAAACTCTAATTCCGCTTAGCAAACAACTCTCTTGGATGCATACAAGGGATGGTGTTACAGTTAGCTTTCAACCAATTATGCATAAAACTATAGAGTCATCTTGTAGTTAGTGACGTGCCTTTTCAGTATAGTTAGTATAGCAGGTACATCAATAAGAGGATGACAAGTTATTGATATTGACACACATAAGAAACAAGGAACATAAATAATGCCGTTAATGGATAATTACAGATGTATGCAGGCATAGAACCGAATTCATACCTTATTTAGGCACTAGAATAGGATTTTTTTGGGTATTAAAAAGAGATCATGAAAGTGGAAACCTAGGTGGCTCTTTCTTTTCTTCCAACTATCAAGTATAAAAATTATATAGTCAAGAAGTATGGGTAAATGGATTTGTCTAGCTTGCCAACTAATTATGTGCTAGAGCTCTGAGCTTCATTATAATTGTTGATAGCTAGAATTTCCTTGTTAGTAAGCTCATATGTCGGTTTTACTCCATATTTGTGGCAATAAGATCTTTGATTTTGTTTAAAAAGAAACCAGACATTTGTTTTGTTATGATTAAGATTAGAAAAAAAAATAAAAATTTATTTCCTCCATGTGAGTAAAACTTTGTTATATATATATATATATATATATATATATATATATATATATATATATATATATATCTGATGAACATGTGAAGTACAATCTGTTTGTATTACCTGGATTAATGTTCGACGACCTTATAGATGCCTATCTGGATGTAGTAGAACATATTGCATTAATGAAATTGTGTTGGGCATTCGACTTAAGCAGTTTTCGGGATGGTAAGACGAAGTTTGGGGACAAACTTCAAAATTTTGGTGGGGAGAGTGTAACATCCCGCATAATTAGGAACTTATATAAATTGTAATTAGGGATGTGGAAGCATGCTTTGAATTCAAATTCAATGTATATATAGGGTGGAATTAATTTAAGTTAGGAAAATTAGTTTAATTGCAATTGTAAGTGAGTATATATATATATATTTTAAGAATTCGAAACACTAGTTAAAAATGGATAATATTGAGTTTAATTACAATATAGGTAGAAATCCTAGTTACTACCTAGTGGGAACATTAAATAATAATTATTAATATATCACATGAAATAGGTGACCCATTAGGAAGTTATTTACAATGCCATGGTGATTGTGAATGCATGCCATGAATCAAAAATCTAAGTATGTGTAGGATAAGAATACTTTTAAGTACTCTTTATGAAAACTCTAGTTACTACTTCGTAGCTACATGAAACAATATGGCTTAGGTAAATTATTGTGTCCAATTTCTTCCTTGGTATCCACGGCCCAAGTCTTTTAAATGGGGTTTAAGGCGCCCTATATCTTTCCCACTAGGGATGTTAACGGGCCGAGCCGAGCCGAGCTTTGATCTTAACGGGCCAAGCCTGTATTTAAACGTGTCCGACTGGCCTTAGCCTGTTACCTGTTATGAATATAATATTGGCCTGTGGCCTGGTTTATTTACAAAAAATAAAAGCCTGTGTGAAGCCTGTCTTAGCCTGTTAGCATGTTAAAGAATAAAAATAAGAGAACAGAATTTCACAAAAAATCAATTTCCAGATAGAAACCTTAGCTTCTAATTTGCAGCAATAATTTACAAAGTCTACAATAAATAAATAAAATTAAAGTGAGAGAAGGTAGATAACAAGTTATATTATCTTAGCCCGTTATAAAAAAATGCCAACAAAAATAAAAATAAAATAAATAAAATAAAAAATAAATTGACACAAACGAGCAGTGCAAAGTGGAACGAATGAGTTTTTGTGGGTTTGTTTGTGTGAAGGAGGATGAAGGATAATATAGAACAACACTAGTAATTCAGTAAATATACGTAAATTCAATATATATCCAAATAGCATAATATAGAACAAAATCATTCAAAAAGTCTGTTAAACCAATAAAATGGGGTGAAATAAATTGATCAGAGAGAGTTATTACAAGTAGTATAAAAAGTATAAATAAATATTTATATACTAGGCTAGCCTGGGAGGATCTAAGGCCGAGCTTCTGAATTAGAGCCTGAGGCATTTTTATTAAACGAGCTTTTATACAAGTCCAAGCCTGGTTCCAACACGAGTTTTTATTAAACGAGCTCAGGCCTTTACGAGCCGAGCCAAAGGCCCCTGGCTCGTTTACCACCCCTATTTCCCACTCATGATCCTTAGCTTATCCCAAAACAAAATCTGCATACTTGCCATTGATTGGCCAAGGAGTAAACACATTTCCAACCTTACCTCTCCCTCATCACCTCTCAACACTTGTGCGCATAATAGGGTAAGTAATCTGATTTGTTAGCTTTTGGTTCAGATTAGGATTAAGCAGCATCACTTTCTCTCCTCCTACGCGCTAGTTGTGGAACATCAAAGCTAATTTTATTCTCTCTACTCAAGAACCTCACTCAGCCCCCATTCCCCCTCAAAACGGTGAGCACACATGAAGGAAACCAAACACTTAAACACCTTCTTCTTCCTTCCATTCCTTGTTCAGCCGTGTACCTATATGCAAAGAGGTGTAATATTTTCCCTACCTCCTTGTTCATCCTTCCTCTCCTCGGTTTGATGAGGATACTCACTTGTATGTAGATGGGAACCCCATCCTACATCCATTCCCCTCCTTCCTTGCTCGGCCGAAAAGCAACATCAAAGGAGATTATGACCAAGCTCAACATTTCAACTTCTTCTCTCTCACTGATTCGGCCTAAGGGCAACCGTAAGGAGGTGAGGTAATTTTTCGTTGCCTTCTTGTTCGTTCATACTTGGACCGGTTTCTGATTAAGCTTTTTCCCTTTTGCTGGAACATGGTTCTGCCTTGATTGAGTCGCTCATCCCATTGCATACAGCTGGTTTTGACTTCTTGGAACATTTGAGAGTGAGGTTGCTGCCCTCCACCCGAATAGCTAACCTTTGGATGCTTGAAGGAAGGTAAAATTCGGACCTCAAGTTTCCCTTTACCTCACTGTTCGATTGCATGTGTATTTTAGGGGTATAGTTCTTGTCATTCCTACCCTTTGCCCTCACTATTCGGCCCTCACTTGCTTGATTAGGAGAATGTTTTCTTTTGGTCATTTCCTTCCATAGATTTTGTCCATTCGAACAACCTTGAATTTGGTACGTGCAAGTAGAAACTGATATTTTGGAAGCTGGAAAAATAGCTCCCTTAATGTTATTAGACCGGTCTTTGGATTATACAACTTGGTTAAACCTTGCATGTGTTAAAACTATATGGACAACTTGCTAGAGACATTGTTCACTCACACGTAAGCTTTGTAGAAAATGTTATGTAAATAAATTAACTATGTGCACCTAGTTGCTGGCCAAAACCGAACCTGCATGTGTAGGTCCTTGGGATTTTTTTGTTACTTGCTAGCAATGGGTAGGATAAATTTAAAGGCAAAAATATAATTAGCATTGGAAGCATAAAACTCGATTAGATCCAAGGGCTAGGGGGCATGTAAATTATTTGTAAATCATAGGAAACAAGGATGGAAATTCTGACTTGGTAACCGTTGTATAGGTGCGCATAATTCCAAGAGAGTGGACTGAATTTTTGGTGATACACTTGGTTAAAATAGTTGGACACACCGAGGTAAGTGTTCGGTGGATTGACCTTTGTGACTGTTAATTTAGTGCTTGGATTTTTGATTTGTTGCGCATGTGTTCCATTCTGATTCTGTTTGAAGGTAATGATAGTTTGATTTGAAACATGAACTGTTGGAAATTCGGTTTGGATATACACTATGCTTCGAATCTTTGTTGTTATAGTCATGTAAACTATGATTCTATGATTCTGATATTTTGTCATGCACATGAACATCATAAAACTGCATGTTGTCATGTGTGTGTGAAGCAAAACATATCATAGCATACAACATTATGCATTCAGTTTTGGAAACCAAAATATTTGTTAAAAGTAAGCATATGTTTGAGCACGCATCATGTAGGCATCCCTCAGGTACCAGAGAGAAGGAACCGTGGCTCAGTTCGCATAGGTCGCAGTTGGAATTCCCCTATGTTGGGCCAAATGGAATCTCCACTGTGTTAGCTAGTATGTGCACCGTAGTGCTATAGACATACAGTATTCTGGCATTATATACGCATTCTGATTAGTATTCTGGCGTTATATACGCATTCTAATTAGTATTCTGGAATTAGGTTCGCAATCTGATTACATTTTAGTATCTGTTCAGAATTTAATTGGTGATGTGACAATTTTGGAAATTCTGCATCTAAGTTAACATTGTTGTATTGCTGGATTTCTGCCACACTACTGAGATTTTTCTCACCCCTTATGGGGCTCAATTTTTATAAAATTACAAGAGGACGAAGAAATAATTGATAAAGTATGTCCTTGGAAGTATTTTGTTGATGTTCTGCTGTTTGGTCTCTGTTTCTGTTTGGTTGAATGTTGAATAATTGTATATAATGTAAGGTTATGAAGATTGGCAATTTTGATTTCGAATTCTGATTTGTGGTGAGGCATTGCAGACTTATGAAATTTCGTTTATGCATGGAATACTTGTAACCGTATATGTTGATACTGTTATTCAGAAATTCAGCTTAAGCTAGTTTTGTTTTCTAAGTGTGAAGTATGAATTAATCAGCTAAGAGTAGGTAAGACATTATGGATTAATGGTTAATGAAAATTCAGGTTTTGCATGGTAGAATTTTATTAGCCTCAACCTGAGTTCAATTGGATTTTGGCATGAATGTTTAAAATAAATACGACAAGTATTAAATTCGGAATTGGACACTGATTTTCATGCATCTTGCGAGTTCAGTTTCTGGGGCTACAGACCTTCGATTGGGATATAATTTATATGCACGTAAAGCCCCAGATGTCTATTTTCAAACTATATAAAGTTTATGTTAAAAGCTTGTGAGCCCGATTTTATATAATTCTTGCAAGTTAGGTAGGTTATTGGAAAAATTGCACTGATTTTACTTGTATCTTGCGAGTTCTATTTCCGGGGCTACAGAACTCCGAATGAATTATATTTTATATGTACGTGAAGTCCCAGGTGTCTACTTTCTTCGTGTCAAAGTGATTTTTTGAAAGCTCGTAAGCTAAATTTTAAATGATTTTTGCACGACTGACTGTTTTACATGGAAAAGTTCACTGTTTCAGCATCAACGTTTTATGAAACTCTTCATTTTTTATATGAAACCCGATTTCAATACAAGCTTTTAATTGTGACTTAAAAGTGCATTTTCAGATTGTAATACGTAACGTTGTGACTCTAATAAGATTTAGCAGACTCCTTCCTTGGATGCACTCAGGGGAGGGTGTCACACACAAAGTATGAATTATACAAGGAATTAATCTTTTGTAATACACAAACAAACACATATACAATGCACTATATCACATTTCAATAAATTTACATACAACACACCAATGTTCAAGCAAGAACAACCAACAGTCTCATTTAATAAGTTAGCATGCAACATAAACATTGGATCATACAAATATGCATCAAACAAAGAACCTATACATATATTATTTCTCATTCACGGAAGTCGTCACAGTGTATCCCAGTGATTACCATGATCCTACAAACACCATACTAGAGAATGGTTCGGCCAAACTCATACTCAGTATCCAGCAAAGCAATATCATGTCAAACACTAGGAATCACTAAGCATGAGACTTCCTTCAATCATTCATATCAGGCTTTTTCCCTAGAAAGTGCTCTGATACCATAAAATATAACACCCCGTGTGCACCCGGTGTATTATCATCAGAATGGTATTAAGCGCAACATATTTAATTGAATAAATGCGGAAGCTAAACTCATAAAAAGTGTGGACAAATTTTTTCCATTCTTTATTAATTGAAATCATCACTTGCATGTCAAGTTAATTACATATTATACATGATTCGTTACACTTTCTTGCTCATAATTTACATATAAGCTTACTTACCTATTTCATAATCTAAATCTTACAAGAGAACATCCTGAAGTTTAATGCCTTCTCTTTACCATTAGTTACTCCGTTATACCTACTTCATTCTTCGTACTTACGAATGCCAAATTAAGGCTTTACAACTCTTTTTAACATGCATCATTTATCTAAATAAATTCCTTTAACCTTTCCATTTCTATTTGACTTAACCATTATTAAGCTGTTAATTATGGTCAATCACTTAACTTACCACAAAACATATAGGGATTTATTATGACCACTCCCCTAAGGTCTCCTTAGTCTTGTTTTATTACCTAATCTGCATAGGATATAAGTTACACCTTTAAAACCTTGGAACAGAATCGCAAATGCCACTGCCCAGGGAAGTATTCAAATACTTCCCGAAAAGTATTCGAATACTGCCCGAAAAGTATTCGAATACTTGGAAAAGTATTCGGATACTTCCTTAGCAGTAGCTAAAAGTCCATATCTGCCAGGCAGTAATCGAATAGTTATTCGATTACTCCTTGGACAGAGGCCATATCAGCCCTGTTGTACTGCACAATCGGGTTTTTAACCCCTTACAACTTCCATACAATTCACCTAAGGGACCTTCATTTATATATATACCTGACCAAAGCCATTTAAAGACTTTAATTACTAATTCCATGAAACATAGTTCATATGACACAATATCAAATGGCTCAAGCAATGCAATAATTCAAAAGACACAAACTTATACATATCTTCCAACAAGAGGAAACAAACTCAATGGATATATAGTGGCATAGACAAACCCTATGCTGGCATCAAATAAAGAATAAATAAATACTGTCAATATTAAGCATGCCTTAGCTACAAATTATTCATAAACATAATGCATGCATATTGTAAGAACCCGCACCGTTAAATTAGGAATTTAATTAATTTAATAATGAGTGAAGAGATAAATTTCATAATTAACCTTGAATAATTATGAGAGGGCTTAAATGATTAATATAAGGGCTTAATAACGTTGAAAGTTGCTTTTTCTGACGAAAAGTGCAGATATCGATTATGCTTCACGGTATAAGTGTGTACCGGTGAAGTATCCTGGAAAATTATAATAAGTGTATGAATATTCCTAGAATAATATGTAGGTCAAGTATACCAAGTTTGAAGTCGGAATAATGAGAACTGACGTCAGGACTGATACCGAGTACGTAAAAGTGCGTACCGACAAATTGCTGCGAAAATTGTAATAAAAATATGACAAATCCTAGAAAAATGGCTAGGTTCAGAATCTGAAGTTTTAAGTTAAAATGATTAGCGGAGCTATTAGTGCTAATACAGTGAGATTAAAGTTAATACGCATATAAATAAAGGTGGCACTAAGCCCTAGGCTGATCCTTCAGCTTCTATTGTGCCTACGTGAAGTTTTCTGGTGGCTGCCACCTTCTCCACCATATTCCATAGCCTTCTTCTCCATAGAAACCTCCAAAGTGATTACCTTTCTTCATTGCTCCTTCACAAAAACCTCCATGTGTGAGTGTGCTCTAGCCTTGGGAGGGTGAAAGACTATGCATTTTTGAGTTTGCAGCCTCTGTTTTGAGTGTGTGAGGGCTGACTTCTAGAGTGTTGTGGTGTGAGTCTTTTTCATGGCATTTGAAGCCTCAAGGTGCCATTTTGGTAGAGAAAGGACCAAGTTTTGATCACCATTTCGTGGCCTTGTGTAGTCTGATCCTTGGGACTGATTTGAGAGCTCCAAAAGCACATTTGTTCTGCTGTTTTTGAGTTTAGAGGTAAACCATGATCACCTCCTTTGAATATTCATGATTTTAACTTGATTAAGCAACTAAAAGAGGAAACTTTGAAGGTTAGAAAACTGCACCATTGTCATACTATGGAGCGCATACATGGGTGGAAAAACAAAAAATTGCGCAGCGGAAGCATAGACCATCTATACACCCCATGTATGAATGCTTTACGTTGAAACAATATGGAGTTTCAGAATTACCTTTTTCACTTGTAGGCGCAAAAGGATGACGCCCTCCAACGGTGATCCACACGGTTATCTCTTTCTTGCTAGCGAGAACTCTTTCTCCTTGATCCCTCCTTATCCTCGGTGGCTGGCTAGGCGCATGCAAGGAAGAGGCTACCAAGTGTTTGTATTATCTTTCTCAAGACTATAATGGTGTCTTGAGGCTAGGTGATGGTGCAAAAAAGGAGAGAGAAGAAGAAATGTTGGAACTTTTCCTAGAACCCTTAAGAGGAGAGAGGGAGCATCAGGTTTTTCTAATTATCTGATCAACTGCATCAGCCCCCCATTTAGTTAGGCGCAAATTTGAATGGTGAGAGGATCTTTCTTTGCTTGATCCTCTCACTTAACAACTGACCAGACTGTTGGGAGCCTTTGGAAGCTTCATGACTTGAATTCAAAATTCAAGTATGGATTATATCCATTTGTTCCATGAAATCTGATACAGAATCCAGTCAAGATATCTCTCTCCACATAGGCGCCCATCTTCCTCTTCTTCCCTCAGAAATTTTGTTGCAACAATATTAATTTGAATTCTATATTCAAATGAAAAAGCAGTTGAGAGAATCTCCATCCAATCTCTATTGGATAATTCTTTTAAATAATTTTAAATTATCCTCAACAACCTAACCTCATAGAATTTAAAATTCAAATTCAAAATTCAAATTCCAATTTGCAATTTAAACTCAAATATAAATTCCATCTTATCCCAGTTCGTAATTCGAATTCGAAATCCAAATCCAAATTTCAAAATTCAAAATTCAAAATTCAAATTTCAAATTTCAAATTTCAAATTTCAAAATTCAAATTTCAAATTTGCCCAAACCTTATTTTGGTCAAGTCAACTCTTTGACTTACTAGGATTCATGCCCCGAGGCCTCTTTGGCCTACCATCATATTTAGGCCCATTAGTGGAGAAAACTCTTTCACCACTAATGCCCCAAAAGGGCGCATGGATCAAGTGGGCTTGGAGTCCCTACTCCAACCCAACTTGACTCATAGTCTTGACAAAGCCCAATAACTTATTATTGGTCTAAACTTGCTATAACTTGCGATAAGGAATAACCTTTGTGTGTGACCCATGAGGACCAATTAGTTACTGACATAAATAAACTTGAACCAGTTAAACTCCTTTAAAAAGGCTCAATCCATTTAATGACTACATGATACACTAGCAATGCTCTGTAGCCCCAGAACTAATTGAGTTGATCAAGTGATCTACCTTTCTGATTTGGATACCGTGCAGCATTATCCCTCACATCGTCGGTCACATTTAGTCGAGAGCAAGGATAGAGTATCATCTCTCTTTATTGACTAAATAAAATATTTCACAGGAACTAGGAATCTTCTTCTATTGACTCTTAGACAGATTATAACTCTTCATGATCTCTTACTATGCATAGATTCTCGAATCAACTAGAAGTCATCTCAGCCCTATCGGTCTTTGTGAACGACTAATCCCTTATAGGGGATTGTGAGTCCTTTCGGCATGTCCATCTTTACTTATGTATTCGAGTTATACCTAAGAGTACACTGTTCTCCCCATTTTCAGGCGAATAGAGTTGTACAATCAAAGTATAACTCTAGGACATAGTATTCGATGACATCCTTAAGTCTAGGACGATCCGCACTACCAAACATTCAGAGACTTTACAAATCCAATGATACTTTCCATAATGAATCCTTGTGGAGTCTCTAGGGGTTCAGTTCAGTGTTATTTGTTCTCCAACAGATCCACCCACGACATCAGCTAAGGCATCACCATGCATGCATTCCATAAGGTCCCTACCTTGTATCTCCATACAAGTAGATGATGTCGTACTAGTCTTATTGAGATCACCAATACCCTTTCTTGGTGATTCAAGACCAGGAACAAATTTTAGGTAATAGACATTCAGTGGCCTCGAGTCCTCATGATCATGATCCCTATCATAGATCCTCGAGTGTACACCTATTCTATTCCTAGAGTCTTTATCTTTAAACGTATATTTACAATGAAATATTGGCGAGACATAAATATGATAAAGATAAAGTTTGCTCAAATTTATTAATCATGAAATACTAAATAGAAAAAGGTGTTCATCTGTTAAAATATATTGTCTCTAGGACACCTATACACTAACAATCTCCCACTTGGCCTAGAGCCAATCAGGTCGACGTGTTAAACCTAAAGACTCATAATGACTATCATGTTTTCTCCGAGAGAGACCCTTCGTCAGATAATCGGCCAAATTATCATCAGTGGGAACGTAGTCCATCTTTATCTCCATTCTTTCAATAATCTCTCGGATGAGGTGATACTTTCGGAGCACATGTTTGGACCTTTGATGAGACCAGGGTTCCTTGCCTTGGGCTATAGCACCAGTGTTGTCACAATACAAAGGTATTGGATCAACAATGCTCGGAACCACTCCAAGTTCTGCAACGAACTTCTTGATCCAGACTGCCTCTTTAGCCGCTTCTGAAGCCGCTATGTATTCTGCCTCAGTAGTAGAGTCTGTCGTGGTCTCTTGCTTGGAACTCTTCCAAGAAACTACTCCACCATTTAAGGTGTATATAATGCCTGACTGAGATTTACAGCCGTCTTTATCACTCTGGAAGCTTGCATCAGTGAATTCCTTCACTATCAGCTCATTACAGCCACCATAAACCAGAAACAAATCCTTAGTCCTTCTCAAGTACTTAAGGATTGTCTTCACGGCCGTCCAGTGACTCTTTCCTGGGTCAGACTGGTATCGGCTAGTAATGCTTAAAGCATAAGAGACGTCTGGTCTAGTACATAACATGGCGTACATGATGGATCCAATTGCTGATGCATATGGAATCCTTTCCATGCATTTCCTTTCGACAGGTGTCTTAGGACATATAGCCTTAGAGAGATGAATGCCATGACCGACAGGAAGAAAACCCCTTTTTGACCCATCCATGCTAAACCTCTTTTGCATATTGTCTATGTACGTGGATTTGGACAATCCCAGTAACCTCTTGGATCTATCTCTATAGATCTTAATACCTAGTATATAGGTTGCCTCTTCCATATCCTTCATGGTGAAGTTCTCATACAACCAAACCTTTGTGGACTGTAACATGGGAATGTCATTTCCAATGAGCAATATGTCATCTACATATAGCATAAGGAAAACAACAGCATTCCCACTAACCTTCTTATAGACACATGGTTCATCCTCATTCTTGATAAAACTGTTATCCTTAACGACTTCATCAAAACGAAGATTCCAACATTCCCACTAATCTTCTTGAAGTTTGCACACCATATGCTCTTGACTCTTGGATTCAAAACCTTCAGGTTGTGTCATATACACTTCATCCTTCAAGAACCCATTCAAGAAGGAGGTTTTGACATCCATTTGCCAAACTTCCTAATCATAATATGCGGCTATCGCTAGCATGATCCTAATAGATTTGATAATGGCAACAGGTGAGAAGGTTTCCTCAAAGTCAATTCGTTGTCTTTGACGGTAACCCTTCGCAACCAACCTAGCTTTATAGGTTTGGATGTTGCCATCAACATCAGTCTTCTTCTTGAAAACCCACTTGCACCCAATAGGAACTATTCCCTCAGGTGGTGGAACCAAGGTCCATACCTTGTTCTGATGCATCAAATATATTTCGGATTCCATGGCTTCTTGCCATTTTAAGGAGTCAACATCCTTGACTGCCTCATTGTAGGAAGCAGGCTCGTTATCCTCAACGGTCTGCTGATTCTCAATCACAAAACCGTACCTCTCAGGTGGATGACTAAACCTAGTGCTCCTACGGGGCTGGGTGTCTGCTGCCTCCAATTGAGGCATCGCCTGATCAACAGACTCGGGTTCCCCTATCTGTTCTTGTAGGTCTTGAATTTCTTCAAGTTTTACCTTACTCCCACTATCTTCTCGAGAAAGAAGGTTTCCTCAAGAAAAGTAGCGTTCTTGGACACAATAACTCTTTGGTCCTCAGGGAAGTAAAAGTAGTATCCCTTAGTTTCTTTGGGATATCCTACAAAGTAGCACAAGGTGCTTCTAGCTCCTAACTTTCAGGTGCTAGGGTCTTGACATAAGCTGGACAATCCCATACCTTGAGATAACTCAAGTTGGGTTTCCGGCCCCTCCATATCAGATATGGAGTAGTCAGAACAGATTTCGACGGTACCTTATTAAGAAGATGTAACGCCGTATGCAGAGCGAATCCCCAAAATGATTTTGGGAGCTTCGTACCACTCATCATAGGCACCATGTCTAACAAGGTTCGGTTCCTCCTCTCTGACACACCATTCTGATGTGGTGTGTAAGGAGCCGTCAACTGTGAGAGAATCTCATTCTCTCTTAGATAATCCTGAAACTCTTGACTCAGATATTCGCCACCCCGATCAGATCGAAGTGTCTTAATCATCTTGCCAAGTTGTTTCTCCACTTCATTCCTAAACTCTTTGAACTTTTCAAAGGCCTCGGATTTGTGTCTCATAAGATACACATATCTGTATCTGGACTTATCATCAGTAAAGGTAATGAAATAGGAGTATCCTCCTCTAGCCTGAGTAGATAAGGGCCCATAAACATCAGAATGAATGAGTTCTAGTAACTCATTGGCTCTATGACTCACAAGTTTCTCAACCTTGGTCTTCGTCATTTTACCAGCCAAACAAGACTCACAAGGTCCATAGGATTCAAAATCCATGGAATCCAGATAACCATCGTGATGGAGTCTAGACAGTCTTATCTCATTAATGTGTCCCAATCTACAATGCCAAAGATAGGATCGATTACCTAATCTAGGCTTCTTAGTCTGAATACTAAGAATGTCACTCTCCGTATTTAAATCCAAAACATACAATGCATTCACTCTAGATGCGCAAGCATAAACAAGATCATTCATAATGATGGAAAACTTGCCATCTTTTATTACAAAGTGAAAAGCAGATTGTTCCAAACTAGAAATAGAAATAATGATTCGAAAAATTGACGGAACATAGAAACAATTATTCAAATGTATAGAAAGGCCCGTAGGCAACAAAAGATCCACATACCCAACGGCTAGTGCAACAACTCTTACTCCATTCCCGACGCGGAGATTGACCTCATTCTTCTCCAGCTTGCTAGGACTCTTTAGTACCTGCAACAAATTGCAGATATGAGATCCACAACCAGTATCCAATACCCATGAAGCTGAATCAACACTTGAAAAATTAATTTCTATAGTGAACATACCAGAGGCTGAAGCATCATCATAATTCTTTCCCTTGAGGCTCGCAAGGAATAATGGGAAATTTCTCTTCCAATGTTCTTCCTTCTGACAATGGAAGCATATAGTTTTAGCATTGTTCTTGGATTTCTCCTTTCCTTTCACTTTGCCCTTGCCTTTCTTCTTCTTGGGCTGACCTTTGGGCTTGAGATAAACTTTGAACTGCCAACAGCTTCAGTCCCGTGTAGCTTTTAAACTTTAAAGGCTCTCCAGTTCAGCAAGAAGAGCTCCCATTCAAAATGTTAGATAAATAACTGCCCTTTGTATATATACCTCTGCCACTCTACTTCCATGAAAGAATAAAAATAAAAACCATCAACTAAGCATAAATGAAGTGGCACAGACACTATTACTAGATAGTTTATATATATAACAAAACAGTTATACAAAGGGAAAGAGACACAAAGCTACTGAACAAACGACCCATATAAAAATGGCCAAAGATCTAAAAATGTAACACACATACACACTAAATATCCGGAACCACAACCAAAGGTAATCACCAACCTAAAGATTGAAACATTCCTTTGTAGCTGATCATTCTTAAAGTGCTAAACATAGTTTATTAGGATTCTGATGGAACCCAGAAATTCACAGAAAGAATAACAACAATTAATAGTAAAATAACACTTCTATTAACAGCAAGACATGAAATACAACGATGAAAATACAGAAAAAATAAACCAAAGGTCTCAACTCACCCTCAAAGCCAAAGACCTCGGCCTTAAGAGATCCGTAGAGATCCTTTTCCCAATTCTCAATTTCGATTACGCTGAATACATGCATATAGACACCTCACCCTAAACATCTATATATATTAATCCTAACTAATGATAACTAATGGGCTTGGATATTTATTGAAGGCCCATCAGATACAAACCCTGGATGGAAAGTGAAGAACAACACTCCTCAACATAACAATTATTAAGACATCTCTGTTCTGATAAGTTACTTTCTTAATTTCTACATTAACTGATAACCCCCCACTTCAAACAAACTCAACTTAGCTACTACTGAATTTGAACAGGCTCAAGACCATTGTCAATTGAAGCCTTCACAGCATCTATAACCACTTGTGTTTTCCTGCTAATGGTTGGCCACTTACTCTCATGTTTTGAGTTCTTGAACTTAATTGCTCCGACCAAATGAGCAAATTCCCTAACCATAAGTGCCTCCTGAGGGAGATCTGTGTGAATTGTATGTTCAATTGGTTTTGGAGCCCAACCTTTAGCAAGTTCCACAAAGTAAGAATTTGAACTTGTGGAAAATAAGGCCTCATTCTCTTGGTTAGGAATAACATAATCATGAACTCGCAAAGACCCTTTTGTTCCCATTGCAGTTATATCCATTGACATATCTGATAAGAAGGAACAATAAAAGGTTGCTACTTTGTCATCATCCCACAATAGAGAAGCCTCACAAGCTAGAATAACGCCAGCTTTATTATATGTAGGTTTGCGTAAGGTTCGCGCAGTTTTAGGTAACTCGTAGTTTGCAGCCCATAAGATTGCTCTGACACAATACCACCCAGTATCACCAAGAGTTCCAAGAACATCAAGGTCTGGCTTCACTCGAATGTCATTCTCTAGAAAATAAGGAGTAACACCATAAGAAAAATTTGCATGTACCTGTAAGCAAGATACAAATGACAAAAGAATCAGAAAATAATGAAGCATAAGCAAATATTCAAATATTCAAAGGTCTGGCTTCACTCGAATGTTATTCATATGATAGAACATGAATTTTGTACATGGGGGCAAGGATAAGGTAGTATCTAATAGCACAAAAGCTTTTTCTAAGTACAAAGGGTTAATTTTGAAAATGAATCCTTTCCTATCTAATTTTAATATCATCATAAATCTCAATCATTCATTGATAAACTTCATGAAATAAAAAAAGAAAAAAAAATTCAAGTATTGTTAACCATTGATTATTATAAAAGGATTGGAATTTAAGAATTTAAAAGAGAAAGAACAATACACATTCATTAATTCACAATGGGTATAAAATTCTGAAAGAATGGGGCTGAAGTGATAAATTAGTATATGATAATGAGAGATTTAGAAATTTAAGTGAGGGCATATACTCCATTATAAAGTGGGTCTGTTATTACATAACATAACATTTTATGACTCAGTTATTTCTATTTTTTTATTTTTTATTTTTTATTTTTTTTATTTCAACTTTTAAGGAGGCAAATTAAAAAAAATTATGTCTACTTATAAAAATAGAAAGAGTAAATATCATTTTTGGTCCCTAACAAAAAATACGGTCCCCACTTTAGTCCCTTACAAAAATAAATTAGTCAGTTAGTCTCTAACAAATTCAAAGTGGAACCATTTAGTTGAAATCGTGGTCTCTCACAAATTTAAAAAAGACCTATATTAGTCTCTCAAAAGGACTAAAATAGGTCCACTTTGAATTTGTTAAGGATTAACTGACTAATTTATTTTTATAAGAGACTAAAGTGGGGACCGTATTTTTTTGTTAGGGACCAAAAATAATGTTTACTCAAATATAAATAAATAAACAAGCTAGTAAAGGATAAAAGTTGGATCTGTCGAGCGAGAAGAGTAAACAAAAGATTTTTTTATTTTAAATATCAATCTCAGGAAAAACAAAACAAAGCTAACATTTGTCAAATTCTGATGCTATCCCACTTGAAATATATGCATACAGACAAACACAGAATACATCCTCTCATATTCAGATTAGATTTTAGTGGTCATGTAAATTTCTTATATTTATATATTTTTTATTAATAATAATTAGAACACACTTATTTGATAAATATGAAGAGATAGACACGAAAATTTAAAGGTAATATCAAATTTTAACAGGATCCACATCCCACGTAAACACGCAATCAATTTTATTTTATTTTTTATATAAAAAATGCAAGATATCAATTTTTTTTGTCCGTAATTGATAGGAAACACTTCCAAAAGTTCAAAAATACAGTTCCATACCGATTGAAGGCGACCAAACTGGTTGGGATCTGAAAGAAACTGAAACATTTTCAGGGTCCTAGGGTGGTGCATCCACATGGTACCATCCATGTACTGCAAACCATTGGATTCACATGCTTCCAAAATCTTGTCAAGTTCACCAACGTTGAGAGCCACAGGCTTTTCAAGCAACAAGTGCTTCTTCTTCTGAGCAGCGAGCACTGCCCAGTGAAGGTGCAAGCTCGTTGGAAGCGGCACATAAACGGCGTCAACGTCAGGGTCATCGAGAACTGCTTCGTAGGAACCATAGACCTTGGCATGTGGAGGGAAGTTATTGGAAGCTGCGAAGTTTGAAGCTTTTTCCAAGGAACGACTTCCAACGGCGTAAAGGGTTGCGTTTGGAGAAAGGGTTATAGCCCTTGAAACTTTCCGAGCTATCTCTGCACAACCGAGGATTCCAAATCTTATTGGTTGTTCTTCTGTCATTTTTGCCAGAGTGAACACTGAGCTTTGGAATGTTGGTTGCTAGATAGCACAAAATTCCAATGTGTAATGTTACTATATGTACTTCCTTTCCTCTTTCTACTTTTACTCTTTGGTTGTCTTAGTGTGTTACAATTTACAACTTATAACCATAATAGGATTTATAGGAGCTTTTATGTTTTTTATGATTTTTTTTAATCAAAATATTTTTATAAAAAATTTCCTACAGAGACAATTTTCTATGGGCCTCGTGCATTGTGTTTTTTCTCTCCTTTTATCCTTTGCTTACAACCATAATAGGGTCGACCGGAGAATCGATAAACCGGTTACATAATCGGTTCAATTTAAGTAACGGATCGGCCGTGCATCAGAACCGATGCGACTCGGTCGGTTTTCATAAAAACCGGTGACCCGATCGGTTAACCGGTGACTCGGTCCCTTCAAAAAAAAAAATTCCAATACCTTTTTTTAAAAAAAAAATCGTAATGAACATATTTGAATATTTTTTTGCTTATTGACTTACATAAGTTATGTACCTACAACACTAATATTATCCTAATTATGTACTACGCAGAAAATTTTGAATTAATTTATAGTTAGAGATGTCTTTTTTTGAACCTAAAGTCTCGTATCATGATTATTATATTTTTGTTTAATCTTTTATTGGACAATAATATGTGATTTATTTTTTATATTAAAATATTTGAAATTTTTATCATTTTTTTTAGATATTTGAGTATGTTTATAATTTTTTAATATAAATTATAAAATTGCATATAATTACCGAGTCATGCGATTAAACCAGTGACCCACTAATTAAACCAATGACCCAATAATCCAGTACCTCGATCGAGTCAATCACCGAATTAGTTTTAATAAAATTGCCTTTTATTAAAAGCCTCGTTGTCACGCTCAAGGGTTTTGTTTGACCGTGTGTTATATCACAGAATCTATAGTCAGATATAGCGGATTTTGCAAAAAAAATGACATTTTGATGGTTGTCTTGTCTCATGAATCAAGAATAGAGAAAATATGGTTGAAAATGTAATCTTAGTAAGATTATTAATTGTTATTGTTACTCAATAAGTAAAAAAATTAAGACATGCGTCCGTGTAAAAGAGATTTTTCCTTTTTAAATTTTTTTTTTTCCTTTTTAGTGAGAAGTACGATTAATATCATCACTAGTCAACAGTACCACAATTTCTCAACCAGCTATATATGATTTCTTTCAATGACTGGGCATGATAATTTTTTTGGATTTTTTTTAATTTTTATTTCCAAGAATAGAAATAGATAGAATCGGTTTATTTTTTTATTTTCGAGATGAATCGGTTTAATTTTTATATTAGAAAATAAAATAAAAAATAAAATAAAAAATAAAAAAATTTCTATTTTTTTGTTCCCGAACACAAAATGAGAAACATTTATTTCTCTCAATCACTCTCCAGTCTCCACCACAACCATCATCACCACCACCACCGCCATCATCCCGACACGACCAGAGCCACTATCGTCGCCATGATCATTGTACAATCAATGTCTTCGTCACCACCACCACCACGATGCCATCGCCACCATTACCTCCACCTCTACCTATCACCATTATCACTATCACCATGCCACCGTCACCACCACCACTACCATCATCGCAGTCACTGTTGTCACCGCCACGTCCACCACCACCATCACCACCACTATCACCATTGTCGCAGCTACTGCTGTCACTACCATCACCATCAACATAAACAATACTATCACCACCACCACCATTACCGCCGCTGCCCGCCGCCATCGCCACCATTACCACCACTATACCATCGCCGTCGCTGCCACCACCACCACAATATTTGGAAAAGAAAGTAATACTCAGAAATATTTTTATTATATGGAAATATTTTTATTATATTATTTGTTATGTTACAAACGTAATTTTCATTGTCAGAATAAAAATAGAACACGTTATCAAACACATTTTTTTTCTTAAAAAATTATTCCAAGACACAAATATAAAAGAATCGTTTCTTTTCAAAAATAATGTCAACAAATAGAATGATTGTCATGCACATCCTAAAACTATTAATAATTCCATATAAAGGGTAATGCTTTTTACAAATTTTGAGGGAGTCATGGTCCCTCAAATAGCACTAAGATTTAAAAAAAAATAAAACTAGGATTTGGTCATGTAATTATCAAGTATTATTAATCCACATGTATCCACTCACGTCCATTTCAGTAGGTAAATATCTTGTCTTCTTCTCCTTTGCTTGTTCATATTCCGTAAAGCTTCGTATCTTATTGTGGAAAAAGATGCTAATATCTTGCAATTATATGCATCTTTTGTTTCTTTCTCATCAATAATAGCAAGTTACTATCATATTACAGTTTAATCTAGCAGCCGTTAACTTTGACACGTTACTAACACTGATAATTTTATTCATTACGTATGCACATAGAAATATGTGATACATTGTATAAGACCCAAATTCTCCCACATTCCTCTCTTTTTACTAGTTCAGTGAAATATTTCATTAATTGAAAAATGTTATTAGGATCTATATGATTTTATTTTATTTTATTTTTCTGATTCAAGAGCAGAAATATAAGAATAAAAAGTACAGTATAACCTCAACAGAGTTTTGAATTAGAATCTGACCCCTGTAGTTACTCTTAACTCCAGTTTACATCTATTTTTGCATGGAACTATGGGAAATAAGCGTAATTAAGGCAAGTAAAAATAATAAAATAATGAAATGATAAGAAATATAATCCCTTGAAATAAAAAGATATTATATTGATAAGAAGGAGGAGGAGAAGAGTTTTATGTGGATAGCCACAAAGAGAGAAAGAGAGAAAAGAAGGGAAGAAGAAGAAGGAGATGTAAGATTAAACTTCAAGGTTTCTTCTAGTTTTTAAGTTCAAGGTTAATAAGAATTCTAGTCTTCTCTATGCTAATTTTGAGCTTCTTGTATGGCAATTTCAGAGAGACCTTGCTTTAAAGAAGAAAGGAGGAAAACAGACAAGAAGATAGTTTTTGATGATCTAGATGATGAAGTCCTGGACCCGGAGCACAACTATCCATTGATTATTTTTGGGTTGTTAGCAAACTATCGAGTAGATAGAATGTTAGTAGACCCAGGAAGTTCTGTGGATATTATTTTTTGGGATGTATTCGGATGATTGGATTTAGATCATAATCAGTTGGAGCCTTGTGGAGCAGATTTGTTGGTATTTTTCGAGGACAAGATTAAACCATTGGGGTATATTTCTTTGAGACTGACATTAGAAAAGACACCTACTCATAAGACGGTGACTTTGACATTGGCAGTAGTGGACATTGTGTCTGCTTATAATGTTATTTTGGGCGAGCCATTTATGAAAAAATTTAAGATATTTTTGTCTATAGATCAATTAGCCATGAAGTATGTGGCAAAGGATGGAAAAACAACTACCGTGAAGGCAGATCGAGTGGTAGATCGGAGTTGTTACAACATGAGTTTGAGGATCCCTCAAGAAAGTAAAAAAGGTAGTAAGGTAGAGAAGGAAGGAAAGCCGGAAGAACTCAAAGCAGAGGAAGAAGAAGGAAGAGAAATAGAAATGAAAGAAAGCAAAGAATCTTAAGTGATGTTAGTAGGGCTGGATCACAGAGTTAAAAGTAAAGGAGAAAGGTTGAACCCATTAGAACAATGGTTGAGTTTCAACTCGGATTATTGCCCGAGTCGGTTACTTGTAACAACCCGTTGTACACCGGTGTTGTTAACATTAATTATGATATTAAGCGTAGTTGCAATCACAGCAATTCATTTATAAAAATGCGAATAAACTTTTTCCGTTATTACGAGAGTATTTAAAACAATAAAAAGCGTAATAATTAAAAGTTGTGACCATAACTGTAAACTCTTGCGGAATACTTATTTAAAATATTTTTATATCTTATTTTACTCAATACAAGACACTAAGGGGTTCCCATAAACCCACTTAGCTAATTTCTCGATTTTACGTTTTCCATCCATCCGAACATGGTTCGGTATATTCATTTACATTCTCTCAATTTTCTTGGTGTTCGTCTCATCTTTTGACATTTTATTCTACACTCAATTACCTTTCTAGGAAGCTATCAAACGCTTTATTTAGAGCTCATTTGCTCCGGATATCGCCGTTTGAAGTTGGACAAGCGAAACTGCCAACCAACCCCAAAATAGCTTCAAACATCCCTCACTCCACGAATTACTGCAGAAAATATACTCAACTAATTGCTCTCAAATTTTTAAACAACAAACTATACACCTAAACCTTCAATTTGACATATCATACACTTAATTTAACTGAGAAATGAAGCGGAAATTAATTTCACAAAAATTTCTGGACAGTCCGTGTTCACAGGTGCGTTCTGGACAATCCGTGTTCACAGGCTTCTACAGGGCTGCGTACAACCCAGAAAGTTCTCAAATTTTAACACAATGTAGAAAACATCTCAAGATTTAAAATAGCGTATGACACGTCCCTATCGGACCTCTGTGAAGGGAGATATGCTCTCTCAAATTTCGCATAAATTATGCCAATTCTACAGAAAATTCGCCAGAGTTTCCTTTGTTTTTACAAAAATCCCCAAGTTTGCAAATGCTTTCTAATACCTCAAATGTACCTAATAACCAATGGGTGGCACACACAAGGACCAACAATGCATTGGGGCACTTACAACCCAACTCAGTTTACAGTTATTACACAATTCATACCATATTGCTCACTTTATTTTTCCTTAACTTATTTCAATCTCCAATATCCATTTACATGCATTTTCTAAACATACATATAATCATAATCTTAAAATAGGCCTATTGCACTTTCATCGTATTACACATGCTTCAAATTACACAAGGTCCAAATACAATCTTTACAATTATCCAATTACAACATAATTCATAAATCTCCAAATGCTATAAAATACTTGTATCTAGACTTAGGCAAAATAGCATGAACAAATATGAACATAAACTCGTCCTATAAATAAATACCATGTTCATGTCCTAAATCTAGTCTAGGCCCAATGGCCATCAAAATGCAAAAGCATAAAGTCCTCCTACGACTCATCCTACGGGCTTCTTGCCCGCCGTCTCCTATGCCACTGCTACCTCCTGAAATAATGCCCTCAAGACGGGGTGAGATATACAAATATATCTCAGTAACCCAGAGGTTCTGGAGAATACTCTGCCCAATAGCTCACTTCGATGCATATAAATAATATAAAACAACATCTTAAAAAACGAGATAAAGCAAGGGATTTAGAGAAACTGGGGCATATAGGAATACAAAATACAACGAAGCTGGAATGGTAGCTACCAATACCACGCAACGCCTTGCCTAATGGCTTGGCATATAAGCCTACGGGTCTCATCCAAGGCGTGTTCCAAGAATAACTAACCAAGGTACCCCTCCCATCCGCATACACCCGAGACTTCATAGTGTGCTCCTATCTGGATCACACACCACGACCCTGGGTCAACTGGAACTCCCTCTCGGAGACCTATCCAGTGGAAGTCCGAAACGCCCGAAGGAAAAACTTTCTAATGGCCAGAGACTCGGTACATCTAGTGTACCACTAACATACATAATAAATGCATGATCATGTTATTCTACACTACTCATATACATTTCCTACCATAACCCTCAACGGGTATGGTGGAACACACAAGGGGAACAAGCCTCAGTACCAAGAGGTTACCTTAATAAGTCTCTCCACTTAGCTCCAAAGCAGTATATTCTCTGAGCTCGTTACTCAACAGAAATGCCTACACAGAGGACATTCTCAATCACTTAAAACTCACACGAACATATGCAAGTTAACAATTATTCAAGCATTGTTCCAATCACTTACCTCAATCCCACTTGGTCCAAGACCAATGGTGATCCACCGACTCACGGTTCGGGATTCAACTCAACGTACGACAACCTACAACAATTATGTACGAACAATCAATACACGACAATTCTATCAAATTACGAAAACATCAAAAATCCTCCCCTACACCATGTAGGTTTGGCCATTAAGGTGAAATTTTGCATTTTATTTTTCTAACTTTTCTTTCTCACTTTCTTAGGCATCCTTAGGTTGTCGAAAGGCCATATCAAGTACCGTTTTTCACTTTATGTCTTTTAAACGTCGTTTTGCTTAATATTTTGCTCTATGTCCAATTAAACACTCAACACTACCAAATATTTTTCTATTGATTTTCCAACCTTCCAACCACCACACAACCATCTAATTACCATTTAACATGTGATACATCATCCAAGCAAAGTCAACAACATCCAACTCCTAATTCTCCTCAAATGGCCGAATTGTAACATAGGAAATTCCAAAGGATTTTCACTCCAATTTTAACCACTTCACACATCATACAATCCCATTCTATCAACCTACAATCACGCCACAACTCATCAATCCAATCCTAACACATTTCCAAAACTCAAAGTCTTGGCATCCTAAAATTTTTCTTAAGTTAAAATTTCACATTTTTCATCAATAATTTTTATTGCATTTATGGATACTACACAACATTCTAAGACACATTCATCTACAAACATTTTCCATTTGAGCGCTCTAAACACATCAATCAACCAAGCCCTCTTTAGGGTTCATGAAAATAAATCATCAAATTAATCCATGAGAGGTGTTGAAATATACTCACAAGCTTGGCCTAGGACCCCTCCAAGTGATCTCCAAGCAATGGCTTGAACACACAACTCCAAAATCACAAAAATCCCTCCTATTTTTGTGGCTGGTTTTGGCCCTTTTCTAAAAAATGAGAGGGTTTCAAAGAAAACTAATCGATGGGTTGTGTTCGGATGATGATTTCCAACAACTTTGCTCACAAACTTTTCTTGATTCGGAGGTGTATTGAAGGAGTTATGAGGAAAAGAAATTTTTGAAGCAAATCTCCCCTTCCATGGAAGGCAAGCACGGTTTGGAGGAGGAAGGAGGAGCGAGAAAAATCAGATTTGTGGTGTTGTCCAAGTGGCAAGGTTCACTTAAGTGAGGTGGGTCCCACATGCGATTTAACTTTAATCAATCACCTAATTTAAATCACCAATTCATAACCTACGTATTTTTCTCGTTCACGTCATATCTTTACTTCCTAAAAATACTGATTATATTTTCACGCTTATCGATACAATTATAGCGCAATATTTTACACCGGGAAAATCACTATTCATCAAATTTTTTGAAACTTGCCTATCCACCCGATTTTTCGTTATGAATCCATTTCCAGGGTTATTTTTATCTTCTGAGACCTTCTACTCAATTTTTATCTGCCTAGGGTTGCGTGTTGGCTAATTACCGTTTTGCCATTTCTTTGTATTTTGGCCTATTTTTCAGGATTTTCACTAATCCTTCCCTTTAATTCTCATTTAATATTTTAATATTTGATTTAGAATTGCGAGGTGTAATAATCACCCCACCGTTTAGAATTTTGTCCGCAAAATTAAATCATACATGTTCGTTAACTCAGGATACAGCTGGAGAATCTCATCCTCCCGTTCCCAAGTAGCCTCCTTAGGTGTGCTCTTTACAATTTTATTTTTGTCGTCACAGGCATAACCTCATTTTTGTGGCATCCATCGTTACCCAATCCTTCACAAAACTTGACAATTTCGAGGATCTGGCCTCTTAATTCACTATATTTTCACTGTTTCCATACACTACAGTTGCATTTTCGTTAATTCGTAGATCATAATATACCCATATTACAAACTTGTCTGTCTAATTTCGCCTCATTTTCATCTTTATCTATCTTTCTGACCCAAGATCTTGCACAACAATATCAAACGATCCCCAAGTATATTTATCTGTCATTCCCTGAACATTTTAACTCATACTTTCTTTAGTATTCCATTCCTTTCACTGCCACTACTGTTTCAACCATACTTCAACATACCAGTCTTTTCCATTAATGTCACTAATCTTACCATTGCGTTGCTTCCATAGCTTTCACACAAGCACATACTTTCTAGTTTCAATGGCACTTTGCCGTATCCTATTATTCCGTCTCACATTAAATTTCATAATTGCATACTTTACTTTGTCACTTGTCTCCACATCTCTTAGATAATCACAACTATATTTTTCCCTTTGGGATACGAAGCTAATAATCCTCACCACAACTCATACTCCCTGTCAGTCATTTCAAGGTCTTCACCCATAATTCCTTTCACGAATTTTCCACCTACAACGTCATATCCAAATTTTTCTCCCATTGTTCGTCTATATATCAAATCAGTCATCTCCAAGTCTAACACAAAATCCATCAATAACTTCCGCATCAAAGGTCTTATGCCTAAGATTTTACCAACTAACCATTTTTACGCATCATTCTGTAACAATATTATCGATTCAAAATATTTTTCATTCATTTATACCTCCATTTCCTCATTATCGACATTTTTATCATGGATGTCCAACTTAAAATACTATATCGTAATCCTCACATATCAGTCTCCTCACATTGGTAATTTCCAACATAATCGTTCCATCACCTGGAACCACTTTCAACCTTAAACAATTTCTAAAGTTTTATCAATATCATGTGTCTCCAAAGGATATACCTCTCTCACTTAGCATGTATCACTTACCGTGCTCCCAGTAACTCCATCGAGTTATCAACCTTTCTTTAATCACCACAATTTAAGTTACTGATCCTTACTAAACATTTTCACCTAATTCCATCACAACTAACTTCTTATGAAAGGCCTTCAGGCCACCATCTTAACTCCATACTTCTTCCTCATTAGTTCCTTTTAACATACATTCACTCATTTCATCAGTATTAACCAGCTGCTATTCTTTATCATAGGGCAAGAATTCCCAATAACTTCACACTTTCCGTGCGACCCAAAATTCATGTCACCACACCTGGTGTACAAATACACACATCCCCTAGTGCTCAGAAATCATATCCCAAAATATCTTCTCATGACGTCTCACATATTATATCCCATTTGATATATTACTGTTCACTTAGAATTACTCAATATCACCTCTTGCGTTATTTATATGATACAATCATCCCAATACAGTGGGTAAAACATCCGCAGGTTAAACCCCTCGAGCTTTTGCTGTCCTAAGGGCCCCAGATGTAAATGACCCACCGATCAGAGAATCTATCCTTATGATCCATGCAGTAATAGGTAACCTATCACCAGCTGCCCCTGTGCTCGGAGCATCCCTAAATGTTTCTTATTTGTGCATTTATATAAAACACCTCAACTATACTAGTAGTCCCATCAATGCGGGATACTTCCTCGTCTCATATTACTCATATAAGATAATAATAGTGTAACATCCAGTGAAAATTAAGAACTTATGTAAATTACCACTAGTAATGTGAATGCATGTATTGAATTTGAATTACTACATATGACTATGATGGGATGAATTTTAAATAATATTGGTTACATTATATGAAGAAATCGTAGTTACAACCTAAGGGATACATGAAGTGATAACTATTAGGAAAGTATATAAATTGTTACTTGGAATGAGGGATCTTGTCTTGAGGGCGAGTTTTATATAAGGTTAGGATGGAACTAACTTAAAGTAGGAAATATTATTTGCTGCAATTACGGTAAATATTTAGGGGATTATTTCCATGGGTAAAACCTTAGAAAATAATTAAATAAATAAATAGAAGATCCATAAATAATTAACAAGGTTTGGGTTAATTCCTAAGATAGGAGAACAATTGGACTTATCTATTTTGAACCCATTTTTTTTCACTAAGGACCTCGGCCCAAGGGTCTTTGAAGGGGGCTTGTAGTCATCTCAATTTTCCTAATCTTAGCTAACCCTCACCCATCATAAGAAATCTGCATGGTACTTGGTCATTGGCCAAGCACAACCATATGGCAAACATTATCTATCTTTTCCTCAACACATGAGCCTAGTGTAAAGAGAAAATTTGGATTTGGCTTGCATTTTGGACAAAGCAAACCAGCCCCATTGCCGCCACATGCAACCAATAAGGAGCTAGTGATCTACATGAATGTGTTTCTATTGGGCAAGAGACAACCCTATCCTCTAATCCTATTCCCCCCTTGTGCACCTAGAAGGGGCAAGACAAAGCTGATTGCTTTTCTTGTAATGCTAATTATTAGTAAGCCTTAACCCTTTCTCACTTGTTCAACCTATGCGCTGTGTAACACCCTTAATATCCTCATCAAAGGTGTAACATTGCTTGACATTCAATGCGCGGAATCAATGTACTTAAGCGTGGTTAACTTAAAATTTACTAATAGGAATTTGTTTCGTTCTTTTTCCTAACTTATCTATTCCTCTAGTCATGAGTTTCTCTTTTGCTTTGTCTACAGTCTACTTACACGTTAATCTCTACTTGGTTACCCTACTTACACTTATGCGCTACTTTAGGAGCTCACTTACATGATCATAATTTTAGTGTTGACTACTACCCAGTAGGTAGTTACTTAAGTGTCTTATGCGGATAGTGACTTATGTTACTTAATCTTTCCTACTAAATTCATAAGTCCATAAAACATAAACATCCCAAAATATCGTACTTCAAAGGCATATAAGATGTTCAAAATAGTCTAAGTGGCATAGTCTATTACAGTCATCCCAAATTAGAACTTAGGTACACCCTTAGGAAGGTGCCTCTTCAAGCCACATGGGCCCAGCTAGAGCAGATATAAGATAGTCTGCCTCCAAGAGCTTTCCTTCGGCTAGTAAGTTCCTAAATATCTCCATTAGTTTGGAGTCATCTTCAACTGCACGTGGTTGTGCAGGTTCCTCTTCAACTCGTACCAGCCTCTTTCCCTGCCTTACCTATTTAGTCATTTTTTTTTCCTGAAAGTGGGTTTCCCCAAAGAGGGGTGAGATTGGGGGTCTCAGTAAGGACGCACAGTTGGAGCAACCTCCAAACCATGATGCTTACTCCTGCAATAGTCACATAATAACATGTACAATAATAGAATGGAAAAACATTGGAAACATAGTTTGGAAAATAGTCATGCTTTCATATCATCATACCAATCCTGCCATGGCAATTACTCTCCATGGTCTTATGGACGAATACCCAGGGTCCTCGTCAGGTTGCCTCTGTGGTATTAGTGCACAAGCCATCTTACAAAACTTGCATGAATAAACATTAGTCCCAAACAACCAAACATATCATGTAATGCATCATATAACATATTGCAGTCGAACCTCACTTTAACATAAAGGGGTGGCAACCATAGGGTAGCCGCTTCAACAACCATAAATCACTTACACTTTTTCTCTTTGTAAATTCTTCCCGTAGGTGATGGATTCGGCCAAATGAAGGTCGTAGTATCTTGGATCTCTTTTCAAGCTTTGGTTTGTCCTAGCCACATATTCAACCTTGGTACATGGTTCTAAAATTAAAGGATCTAAACTTTAATATTCTTCATGTCATAGGTTCGGCTCTCTAAGGATGAAAATGCCTAGGAGATAATTTTTACTAATTGTTTTCATGCATAAGTCATATTCTATGGCATATATTTCGGCCACACATCATGGTATTAAGAAAACCTTCACATATTTCCCTTTTAGGCTTATTAGGGTTCGGCCACTTAGAGGGTGCATGCCTAGAGATAATTTTGACAACATGTTCATGGGTCTAATACTCATTAAGTTCGGCCATTTAGGGTTAATGCCATTTAGGTGGTGATTCTTCAAGTAATGCTTTCCTACATGTTGTTTAAAACATCTACTTCAACACTTTTCATATTACCTTAAAGAACATATTCAATATCTAGTCGGGTACATATAGATTCGGTCATTTAGGGTTAGGTTGCTTAGTAAATGTTGTGAATATTTAGAGGGTGCATGCATACCATTGAGGTTCGGCCATTTAGAGATGATGTACTTAAGAGGTGATTTTAAAGATGAAAGATGCATGCATGGCTTTATTAGTCCAAGATCTAGTCATATAAACTAGTTCGAGTTTATTCTACTTACTTGAAGGGATGAAGGGCTCATGAAATCTTACCTCAAAGATGATGTCTAAAGTATAACTCCAACTTGATCTTCAAGTAGTCTTCTAGGATTGAGAGTTGCTTCCAACCACTTCTTAATCTCTCTTTACGTAAGTCTAAGAGGAGAGGAGAGGTGTTGGTTCACTTGTTTCTTGTTTATGAGTGGGTGGCCGACGCTAGAAGTGAGGGAGTGTGTCCTTGCTTTGGTTCTTTAGGTAGTGTCCGGCTAGGAAGGGGAGAGATCTTTGTTTGTACACCTTTTTATTCAAGTCTCCCTAATCATCATGCCTAGGATAGGATAGGCTAGGTCTTGGTTGAGTGTGGGGTAAGCAAGTCTCCTCACATTGTTCAAGGTTGTCATAAGCATGGGGGGGGGGGGGGTAATGAGAGTGTGTAGAGTGTAGGACACTCAAGGTGTCATATAAGTCACTTATTCTCCTTGGTCCTTTGGGGAGGTGTGCGCATGGGGAGGAGAGGTAGTCATGCTTGAGTGTTCTATACACCATCTCCTTTTCATGAAGTCTTTCACGTGGATCTAGGGGAGGAAGGGATTTTGAGTGTTTCCTTCTTGCATCTCACGCCTAGGGTAGAGAAAGCAAGGTTCAACTTTGATTCACCAATAAGATCATTGGTTAGCGTGTGTCATGGTTGTGTAGGGTACTCAATGTGTGGTGTGTAAAACAAGCAAGCTCCATGTCATGCACCAAGTGATGAGGGGTTCGCATAAAGAGGGAGGGTGGGAGCTTAAGGTGTCATGGTGTTCTTCCCAATGCAGGGAGGTTGAATAAGGTAGCTTTGATTGTGCAACACTCAATATAGAGTGTGTAAGACAAGTCATGCTCTTGACTCCTTTCATGATGACAATTTCGCCTAGGGGGAAGGGAAAAGTGGATCTACATTTTTAATCATGAATAAGGAAAGTATTGGGTTCATGAGTCTTTGATGTGTCATGCATGGCTTGGAGTGTGGGAGAAGAAAGTTTCCCTTTTCCTTGTCATGAGTGCGCCCTCCAAGGTGTGTAAGGCGAAAAGGTGAGTTGCTTTTTGGAGGAGATCATCACATGCATGGTTAAGGCTTGGAGTGTGGAAGAAGCAATCTTCCTTTCTCCATCATTTTGCGTCATCCAAGGTGGGTATGGAAAGTAGAGTTGCTTTTGGAGGAAGGAAATCACATGCATGGTTAAGGCTTGGAGTGTGTCTTACTCAAGCTCTTACTTGTCCATTCTTTCCTTAAGTGGCGCCTAGGGAGCGTGGAAAGCAACACCACTCCCTTTTCTTCTTGTCATGGCCGAGTTTGCTATTCCAAGGGAGGTGGAGCTCATTCAAATTCCTCCAATCATGTGATGACACCTCATCTAGGGTTGTTCCTTTGAATTGGGTTGGCTTGGTGAGTGTCTTGGCCCATTAGGTTAATAAGTGTTGGACCCTTAGTAATTGGGTCAAGGCTAGGTGGTGTGGGCTTGGATCTTGGTCTAGATATTAATTGGGCCACTTCTTATAAAATGGGCTTGTATTGCTTTGGGCTTAAATCCTTTAACTTAGTTATGTTCTTAAGTAGGTTGGTCTTTAACTTTATTGGGCTAAGTTATTAATTATCTTATTTAAAGTGGGTTCTAACTTAGGACTAATGTTGCTTATTCAAAGCTACTCGTTCACTGAATATGGACTTGATCCCTTTTCATTTCATTTCATTAGGCTAATATCGAGTACAAGATTTTTGGGTTATTACATCCACCCTACCTAATAAAATTTTCGTCCCGAAAATTACAAACATTCTAAGTCGGAATACTTATGCCGGATCTCGTCTTCTCGCTCCCAGGTTGCCTCTTCGGGAGTCCTTCCTTGCCATTGTACCTTTACGATTGGTATCACGTTGCTGCGAAGGCGCTTCTCTTCTCTGTCTAGAATATTGTAGGGTACTACCAGAATCTTCAAGTTGGGTCTTACTTCCACAGCATCCGGTAACACCACATGTGAGGGATCCGCCAAATATTTCTTCAACTGGCTTACATGGAATACATCGTGAAGATTTGCCAGATTGGGTGGTAATGCTAACTGATAAGCTACCGGTCCTACCCTTTTCAGAATCTGATAGGGACCGATATAGCGTGGGCTTAACTTCTTTACACCGAGAGCTCTGCCAACACCAGTAACAGGGGAGAGCTTGATGAACACATGATCCCCTACTTCAAATTCTAGGGGTCGGTGCTTCAAGTCATAATAACTTTTCTGCCGATCTTGGGCTTTCCGCAACCTGTCGCGGATCATCTTAATCTGCTCTGTCGTTTCTTTCACCATGTCCGACCCGAACATTTCTCTGTCGCCCACTTCTTCCCAGTATACAGGTGTACGACACCTCCTTCCATAAAGTGCTTCATACGGGGCCATACCGATACTGGCATGATGACTGTTATTGTAAGAGAATTCTGCCAATGGCAGATACTGATCCCAACAACCTTCCTTCTCTAAAGCGCAGGCTCTTAACATGTCTTCGAGTGTTTGTATTGTTCTTTCTGTCTGCCCATCTGTTTGGGGGTGATATGCCGTGCTCAATCGCAGTTGGGTCCCAAACGCCTGCTGTAATGAATACCAGAACCGGGACGTAAACTTAGGATCCCGATCACTGATTATGCTTTCCGGGACGCCATGTAATCTTACAATCTCTTTTACATAAATCTGAGCCAATTTCTCTGTCGTGTAAGTTCCTTTTACCGGTATAAAGTGAGCTGATTTGGTCAATCTGTCGACCACTACCCAGATGGCATCATAGCCTGCTTGAGTTCTGGGTAGGCTGGTTACGAAGTCCATAGATATACTCTGCCATTTCCACTCAGGGATGCTCAAGGGTTGTAGGGTGCCTGCCGGCCGCTGATGCTCAATCTTTACTTTCTGGCACACCATGCACTTGCTTACGTATCTTCCCACATCTCTCTTCATTCCTTTCCACCCGAAATTCTTTTTCAAGTCTGCGTACATCTTGGTGGCTCCTGGGTGTATTGAGTATTGGCTCTTATGTGCTAGCTCCATGACTTCCTCTCTTAGGCGTTTCGTAGGGACGACTATTCTCCCTTGGAAGGTAATTATACCTTGCTGGTTCAGGCTAACACCAGATTGATTCCTTAGCCTCTTCAAACAGTCGACGGCTTGCTGAGCCTGTTTGATCCTTTCTAGTAATTCGTCGGTGATCTGCACCGCCCAATATTCAGCCTCGCATTCGCTATTCACCACTGCTAGGCCTAAGTTTCGAAAATCCTCTATCAGTTGATGCTTGGCTATCATCATGTTTGCGACCATTCTGGTTTTTCTGCTCAAGGCATCTGCAACTACGTTCGCCTTGCCGGGATGGTATTGCAATTCAAAGTTGTAGTCCTTTATGAACTCCATCCAACGGCGCTGTCTCATGTTCAGTTCTTTTTTATCAAACAAATACTTGAGGCTCTTGTGATCGCTGTACACTGTTGTGGTTGCACCGTACAGGTGATGACGCCATATCTTCAGGGCAAACACGATCGTTGCTAGTTCTAGATCGTGAGTGGGGTAGTTCTCTTCATGCGACTTCAACTGTCGGGATGCATACGCTACTGGTCTGCCACGCTGCATCAGTACACATCCCAAGCCTATCTTGGAGGCATCACAGTATACCTCAAATGGTTCCTCCGGGTCTGGCAGTGTCAGTACTGGAGCTGTAGTCAGCATTCTCTTTAACTCTTGGAAACAAGCTTCACATTCCTCGGTCCACACAAAAGGGACCTTCTTTCTTGTCAATCCGGTGAGTGGCAATACCCGCTTCGAGAATCCTTCAATGAATCTCCGATAGTATCCTGCTAGTCCAAGGAAGCTCCTTATTTCTGTGACAGTCTTTGGTCGTTCCCAATCTACTACTGCTTCAATCTTGCTGGGATCCACTGCTACTCCTTTCTCTGAGATTACATGTCCAAGAAACTGAATCTCTGGCAACCAGAATTCACACTTTGATGGTTTCGCATACAGTTGTTTCTCCCGCAATACTTGTAGCACAATTCTCAAGTGTTCTTCATGCTCCTCTTTGCTCTTCGAGTATATCAGTATGTCATCGATGAATACGACCACAAATCGATCCAAGTAAGGTTGGAAGATCTGGTTCATGTAGCTCATGAATACTGCCGGGGCATTAGTCAATCCGAAGGGAATGACCAATTACTCATAGTGCCCGTATCTTGATCTGAAAGCTGTCTTCGGGATGTCCTCCGGTTTGATCCGGATCTGATGATATCCTGATCGAAGATCAATCTTCGAAAACACCTTTGCACCTCTTAACTGATCAATTGTTCTTGACAGTCACCTTGCTGAGTTGCCGATAGTCTGTGCAAAGTCTCATTGATCCGTCCTTCTTCTTTACGAATAGAACTGGTGCTCCCC